>NW_027116139.1:26174-29920 GCF_000696795.3 Halyomorpha halys
ATATAATATGTATATATATTTTAAGATAGTTGACCGTATGAAGTTAACCAACGTTTCGTCCCACTTCAGGGGTAAATGAAAAAGGCAAAAATTATAGAATTGACAAAACATTAAAATTAAAAACAATTTTTATGTTTATAAGGTATATACAATAATAGTATAAGGAAGTATTCATGTAGGTGGACTAGAAACTAGTTACTAATAAATACAACCTGGTGTGGTAAAGTTCTAAGTACAGATTATTAGTCTTTATTTTTGTCAGAATTTATTAGTCTAGATCTGTATTTAGAACATTATCACACCTGGTTGTATTTATTAGTAACTAGTTTCTAGTCTACCTACATGTATACTTCCTTATAATATTATTATTTATTAAATAAATCAAAATTGTATCCTTGTATAGTCTCAACACTTTTTATTACATTAATAGTCCAACGTTTCGGCCATCCTCAAGGACAATATAAATATTTTAACAGCTTATATTATATATTCATTTGTATTATCACTAATAATATTACGTACCTTCAATATAAATTCTCACCTCACATCAAAATTTAAAAATTGTTTTGCAGGCTATTCTGCCCAGGTCATTAATCATAAGTCAAACACAGCCTATGAAAAAGTCAATTATTAGAGAGTCATATTTATTATTAATAAGCTTACACAAGCTTATGTTTAGTTACCTATTTTTTAAAAATTCATAAATATTTAAAACTTTTAATTTTCAATTTATCCACACTATCACTACCATATTAACAAACTATTTATAACCTTCCACTCACTCAGGTCAGCCTTGTTTTTAATTTAATTCAAATTGCATTTTGGTCTCAATTAGTATTTATTCCAATTATCAAAATTCATATTACAATTAATTGTAAATAGTAAAAAAATTCTCCAATATTTTTCATAAATCTATTTGCTTAAAATCTCTGCATAATGTTGGTTTAAATTCCTATAAAATTCCATGTTTAAATTGTCCAGCTATCTATATAGGTAAAACAAAGCAAATGTTGGGGTATAGAATGTATCAACACAGAAATGAAACAAGAAATAAAGAAAAGGATCCCAATAAAACAGCATTAGTACAGCTTGGAGCTAAAAATCAACATAATTTTGATTTTCATAACACCATAATTTTAAATGAAAACAATATGTTCAAAAGAAAAATATTTGAGTCAATCTATATATTAGAGAACATCAATTATACAGTTAATTTTAAAACAGATACTAGAAATTTAAATCATTATGCAGAGATTTTACTCTGTCACATTGAATTTATTATTAATGATTAATTGACTTTGATGCAGGTTTATTAAGATAAATTTTAAATTAAAATTAATAACTCCGTAGAGTTTGCTTACGGTTGAGTATTTTTTGGTTACACATATCCCAGTTATTCATTTATGTGTTACTAACGATGGTATAAGCGAATAAGGAAGTCATAAGGAAAAGAATTGAAAATATACCTACATAATCATAACCCAATGAAACAGAAATTGGATTAAGGAATAATTGTGATGAAGGTCTGAATCGATGAGAAATTCATATTGAGTTACAGATAATATTAGAGTGCGTTCCATAAAAAAATGCAAGATGAAAGAGAAGGGGTTAAACAAGAAAAAGAAACGGTTGTTTCACCAAATATGCTATTATACTTTTGCCTTTGTACTTCATCATCTAAGATTTCGAAATAATCGAAAATAACAAAAAAATAAATTCACAAAATAATCTAACAAATCAAAAAACAAAATGTAAATGATAGCAATAGTACTCACTGAATTAAAAGGAAAAAATATTTGTTTCTTTTTTATTCATTTATTATTACTAATTTTATTGTATTTATTCTCTCTCGACTTTTATGTAATCTCACTTACTTTTTTATTTTCCGTTTTTAGTGTGTTAAATTTTGTTTTCTCATTTTAACCTTTTTTATATTCTTATCATTGTCTATTTTATATTTATACTATTTTATGTACTCTTTTCCTTCATTTGTATATTATGTTGTTTTCACTTATATTTATATAATTTTAATCCTACTTTAATTTACCTTTATTTTTTATCCTATTATGTCAATATTTTTTGTTAAATTTTGTATCTTTTTAGCCCTGATGAAGCTATAAAAGTGGGGTGAAACGTGGGCAAATAAATAGTTGTTAACTAATTTAGACCATCTTCATAATCTGAAAAGGAAAAAAATTAAAATAGTAATAATAAATAAATAAAACTATTAATCTATAATGAAGATATAATACAATAAAACTGATAAGTATCCTTTCTAAATATTCGACTAACGCCTGTTAAACAGATTCGATACTTAGGACTCCATGTTGACAAGTTTTAATTTTTCATCACGTTAAAAAAAAAAGTTTAACATACTTATTTATTGAGAAATATAATTACAATTGACAATTATATAGTTTATTTGTTATTAATGTTAATTTTTTTAGATTGTTGGAAGATAATCCAAGTGGCGGTAAATAAAGATAAAACGTTTTTATAAAAAAAAAAAAATTAAATAGTAACCTAGAACTCCATCTTGACAAGAGACTTACATGGAATCCGCATAAAAGACTGAAACGACAAGAAATCGCTCGCAGATTTCGATTGCTACAATATATTCTTGACAAACGCTCTAAACTTCCCATTCACTACACAAATTATTATACACTACGATAATTAGACCGATTTGAGCTCTGGGTCTCTACCAAACCATCAAATTCCTCCCGCATCCAATCTTTACAATCCAAAATCCTACGTAAAATACTTGATGCTCCTTATTACGTTACAAATAAACTCATCCACAAAGACCTTTTGTTACAGATTTGGCCCAAAACAGGTATGCGTCTTTTCATTCCAAACTCCTAACCCATTAGTTCTTAACCTCTCATTCTTAACAATCCCTGATAATCCTCCGAGTCTGAAAAGAAGATGGCCATAGGACATTCTAATTTAAATTAATGCTAGAAGTACCAATGGGTGGTTTCTTCCCCAGATTTTCAGGTGTAAATGAAACATTTACAGTGAAATACAAATATTTACTTATTGTATTTATTATTTTGTACAGTTGTAAATTACATTAAATAAATATTAAAAAAAAAGATGAATAAAAATTAATAAAATAATTGATTTTTTTTCTTTCGTTTATAATAGATTGTTTCAATTATATTATTGCAGTTTTATGCTAAGATTTTGATATGAACTTAATTTGGTTCGTGTATTATTCCATAATAAATATGACTAAATGTAATTCATGTACTTTTTAACATCCAAAAAATTACATGACTGTCAGATTCCGTCAACATTTTTATGGGAAAAATGTTGGTTCAAGAACGGCGTGCCAGTGATTGGAATCTGTATGTATGAGGAATAAAATCGGTAGAAACATTGTGGTGGCAGTGGCACTAAGAGTGTGCCAATATTTGGTTATGAATATTAATCTTAAGGCAACACTGACTGTGTTGATAAGAACCAAATGTAATCACTATCATCTAGCTGGCGCTTCTGGTTATACTTTTTTTTAAGCAAGTATAATTTAAGATTGTAGAGGCTGTTCTATGAAATATTTATTGAATGCTAATTCCTGCTAATATTTTACTTATTTTTCCTTTATCAATGTACGGAATTTGTGGCAGGGTACTAGAAATCCTTATAAAAGAAAAGAGTGACGCCTGGCAAGCAAAAGTAACAATATTTGAGGAGAAGATGGTTGGGGGTGCGGTCAATGAAACACAAATAAGTATGACTAA
>NW_027116139.1:30550-82046 GCF_000696795.3 Halyomorpha halys
CCTCATTTATCATCCACGGTCAACTATCTCTCATAATTAGTAACAATATTTGATTTAATGGTTTCATCTAAATTGCTCTATGCTGCCGAGTTATGGAGTGTGAGCTATAATCTCTTCTTCTGGCTTAAATGTGTAAAGAATTATACAGTTATACTGGAGACTGGACGTCGTCCTCTGAGAATAATTATAGTAAATAAAGTAATCAACCTTTAGACAAGACGCTACCAGAGAACAGATATCCACGATTGTACTTCAATAGACTTCAATTCAAGTTCACAATCTGTCCTCAGCAACTAATAGTCTCAATGAACTAAATGAGATCTACAAAACGGGAATGCAAAACTCGAATAAGACCATAATAGAAAAAATGGAAAAACGTCTATCTCTGGACATCAATAGAGCTCTAAATTCAAATAATAACCCGTCTAGATTTTTCTCTTGAAGAGTATTTAAATTTTAACTCTTGTATGCACAAATGCGAGTTGTCAACCGTTTAAGAATCTCGAACCCATACGTTATAAATATATATCTGCAAAATAAATCGCACATTATACAAAATGAAGACATTTTCAGTGCCTGTAAACAATATATTTAACAACAATTTAACAGCTTACACCATCTTATCCAGTGCCCATCATCCAATGTATATATAGAGGATATAAGTTTTTATTGTTGTTATTTATTGTATATTGCTTGGTATATATAGATTGATAATTAATTCATAAATTAAGTTAAATTATGTTTCTAATGTCAGATAACGTATGTTTATTATAATAAGAGTTTAAAATGCAAGCTTTATTATGAAGAGCGGGAAACGACATATTATGTAAATATTTTGAATTAATTGTACAAAAAGTTATGTTATTTAACAAATAAATAAAATAAAGTACAGAACTTCCGTATTGTATCCACACAATCTATACCTCTCTAAATTTTCCTTGAATAAATTAAATTTCATATCATACATGTATGATAATTTTATAGTTCAATAATAATTATAACTATATACATCAATAATGACTATAAGAATATTTTTATAATAGAGCAGTTAGTATTTATTTTCATTGCCTTGACCGTGTGGGAAAACCATCGCTTCTGGAGATAAGAACTCCCCACCGATCGCACCCCCCAATTCGGGGAACTGCTTATCACTCGTTTACACCCCCAGCTATACAGATAAATATATTTGACAAATATATATAATAACTTTTTTTTTTTTTTATCTTAACTAGATAACTTTTGAGGGTAGCCGATAAATATTAGTCGAAGGAAGTCGTAAAAAAAAAATTAAAAAACTTTCATCAATGTTTATTCACTTTTTATAGTTTATTTGCTTTTATATGGCTGCCTTTAACGATAGTTTTTTAAGAAGTATAAGTTTTAGTGCATCGACTTTATTGATATTAATATCAACTTAAAACTTTATTGAGATTTTTAATAATGTGTTTCAAGGAAATACGAATTTTATGTTATTATTATTATTAATATTAATATTAATTTAGATAAATTGATTATTTTATATATATATATATTGTATCTAAGTTTATCTAAAGTCTCAAAACACTTTTTATCAGAACACAAGTCCAAAGATTTGGCCAATTGGCCATCCTCTAAGGCAATCTATGAATAACAGCTTTAATTATACATTTATTTTTTATAATTTTAACAAGCAACATTGTTACTTTTTAAATAAATAATTTAATTTTTATCCATTTTAGTCTCAACACATTTTATTTTTCTTACAAGTCCGACGTTTCGGCCAATCCGGCCATCCTCAGGGACAATCGTAATACAATTTTGGAACTAAATGATTTAAAAACTCAACTTCATTCAGGCTATTCTGCCCAGGTCAAAACAGCAATTTATTCTTTGATGTAAAAAAAATTTCCTTCTGCTTTAACTAGTTTAATAAATAATGATAAATGTTCTAATATAAAATTAGGGCAAACTTCTAAAAATAACAATAAAAATTCTTCTTATATCTTATTGAAAGATGTTTCGAACCACTTTATACTGGATATAGTTCTATCTTATTTTATTTATAATCTTATATACTTTCTTGAGAGTGATTAATGTTGTTTAAATAAATAATTTAATTTGTATTCATTTTAGTCTCGACACATTTTTATTTTTATTTTCCTTACAAGTCCGACGTTTCGGCCAATCCGGCCATTCTCAGGTACAATCTTAATACAATAAATAATAAATTTAATATAGTTGTAAATATCAAGAAAAAAATATGTATATATTTTTTTAACATACTTCTTCAACCATCATGTTCTTAGCTTAAAATATTATTTAGCCATCTGTTAGTTATCTCTATCCTGTCAGCTAGTTTTCCGCCTTGTTTGACAGCCTATGAACCCTTCTGCTTGTCAATAAGATTTTCCTCATGTCGAAATTATGTAATCATTCCAAAGCAAATTATATATTCATGAAGATAAATCAAAACATTAGGTCAGAGGACCCGTGAGCTGACAGCTAATGAAGGAGGATATCGGTGGGCGGTTACGTAAGCGAACAGAGTTGAGGGAAGTGCAAGGCTTCAAGGGCGGAGTGCATAGGCGCCGCTTTGCATAATGCATTGTACGGCTACGCACTCATTCATATCAGTTGGCCACGTGACCGTGTGTTCTAGCATTTAGCTTATGCCAGCTGTTAAGATTATCCTCTAGTAGGCAGTTCAAGCTCTCGTTTAATTATATATAATGGGTAAATTACAAACGAAGAAATAACAATTATTGGATAAGATATCACTGTAAGGTTAGGTATAAATTATAACTATTGCATATTTAAATTTAAAGTTAACTGTTCCTTTACACGTACTTAATGAATTCATAAGCTCCTTAGATTGACTATAGATTTACAAGAAACATTAAGTATGTAAGTCCAGGATGATACCAACACTCATAAAAGTATAAGAATGCATGTATTATAAGATATCTTCTATCGGCACTATAGATGCTCAAAACGACCCTTGCTTGCTCAATCTTCAAGTTCCATCTGTTCATGTAATAATTCTCAGTTTCCAGAGATCTCCCTAAGCGTTATCTCTTCATCAACCCTTTTCCCTTCCTCTATGTCAAACTCTATCAGGAAAGTTTGCATACAGTCTACTTGCCATCCTTTCCTCTTCCATCCCCAGCTAGTGCCATTTCTAGCAAAAGAGGAAATACTCGTATCACCATAGAGTTCATATGTTTCCACATTTCTTCTTTTTTCACCTTGTATTTTTTACCTAAACTGACCCTATGATGCATCTGAGAATACGTATTTCAAAATTATCAAATTGTGAATCGTTCTTGTTTGGTGCCCAAGCCTCAGACGTATGTCGCTGCTGGCCGAATCAGTCTTGTTGTTTTGGGTAATCTCCTTTTTACGATTAATAATTTTGCTTTTTAGCAATTTGGCTATAGAAAAATATGCGTGATTTTGTCCGAGAATTCCCTTTCTGATTCCTGCGGTTTGTCATCGATGACTGAAAACTGCACCGCCTCGAAAGGATGAGTTCCTACAAGGTTGATCTGCTGTTGTCGGGTTTGTTTACCTCTCCTCAGTCTCAGCAGTTTTTTTTTTCTTCATTTATTTCTAATCCTTATCTGCCTGCTTCTGTCTTAAGCCTTTGCAGGCTGTCCTTAATGCTAAGGTTAAGATCCGATTGATACGAAATTATCTGCATAGCCAAACACTTCAACCAATTAAAAATATTTCTGTCTCCAATTGATTGCTTGCTAGAGGATCTCTTTGTCTAAGGCCCTTTTTTTTTTTATATTGAATGGTTCTTAGTCACTCCCTCCACAATCTATTTTAATTACTATTGTAAAATATGGTACATATAATTATAGAAGAAAATGTCTCCAAGAAGTGTATTGCATTTATACGAAAGACTCTTCAAGTTAGTTGACATTTCAGTATTTCGATCAAGATCTAATGATACAGAGAGAAAAAAAGACATTCGAAGTCTTTCAGGTTTTCTTGTCACATGTCATTTTCTCTTCCACTTTTTTAGTATTGTATAATGTACTGATCACTAAGCTGTTTATGTTATGTATTAGCAACTCAATAAAGTTGATTTTTTTTTGTTTGTTTTTTTAAGTTACTCCAGTTAGAAGTACAAAAATATATTTTGGATAATTCCCACCAGATTAAAAACTAAAATTAATCAGTTCATTAAATTAACGGGACATAAATGTTTATAGAACTTTCGAAATTCATTTAAAGTTTTGAAAGCTAAACACTGCAACCTGGGGAAAAAAAAGTATTCGAAACATGAAAGTTGGATTGGTCTGTTGTTTGATAAATTGACTATTCAATTTTGTTTTTTATTGAAAAACTAATATTTGTTAAAAAAAAAAGTAAAATAAAAAAAAGATCTAGATAGAGTTGAGTACAGCAATAAAAATATTTTTCGAATGAAAAACTATTGACGTTGAATTTTTGATTCCTGTGAGAAAAATCCTTAATATTCGAATATGAGTTTATCGTTGGACACTTTCGATAGCTAATTTTTGATTTGCTACTATGATTTATAACATCTCTTTATTTAACTTTTTATTTATTTTTTGCTTGAACCCTCATTGATAAAATTATTGAAGCTTTCATCACAAATATATATTAAAAATGAACAGAGGCAGATGCTATACTGTACTGGCAATATCACGACCGAGTAATGCATTTATATTATTTTATTGATTACAAAAATAATCCACCAGAGTTGTTAAGTAAGTAATATGTTTTCAAGAAATCCCTTTCCGTTCCTCGTAAAGTTTAACTAATCAATACGCATACAAACATAAAGTTTCAGCTAAACGAGAAGCCCTTACGAAAGAGAAGTTTTAACATCTACTGAATGGGCTGTTTGGACCCTAAGGATCATGATAGGCGTAAATGTTAGGTTTGGGAGGGGGGTATGGTCCTATAAATATAGTCATCTACTTAATGCTGGTGTAATTATTAATGGGTGAATTATTCCGAAGGTGAACTATTACTTTATTATTTTTCTTGATTTTTTTCTTATAAGAAATACTTAATACTAAAAAATCTTCCAATCCAAAATGTAAATTAGAGAGGATAGGAAAACAGCTTTTATTATTTTGCCAAAACTAAATCAAACAAATGATGTTCATATTTCACTTCTAGCCGACAATCTCGCTTTTACAGGAGAGTGTTGATTTTCCCGAGGTAGTAGTTTGAATTTTAATCAAAACTGGTAACTGGAATTAATGTGCCCTTTTGCTCTTTTCCAAGAAGAGTAATTCTAGCCAGCTGCAGAGCTAATGTGTTTTCCATCAGCGAGTGAGACTGTTTGTGCAAGAGAAATATAATTGAGAGCCCGTAAATATTCCATGTCTCGGCTAGTTTTCCACTTCTCACTGCTTAACGACCCTGGTATCTATCCAACACCAAATCGATTAAATCTATTTTCTTCATTTAATTATAAATCTCGAAGATATGTATATTTATACATATATATATATTTATACCATTCCCATTTATTCATTCTGTTTACTACATGAATTAATCAAAATGAACTCACTGGTTGAAAGTTGTCTCGATAGAAGAGTTTTGTTAGTACCGATTACCGGATTTTTATGGTAGAAATCTCAGAATATGCCTGCTAGTGTGCAGTAAGAAATATGAAATACACTAATATATTTATATAATACAAAAGGTTCTGAATAAAGCAAGAAATAGAAGAATTTAGGGATTTCAAGTTTTTTTTCTACTAAAATATTTAAATTTTTTCTTTTATTTATTCATTCCACCTCTAGGTCATTGGTAGATCAAATGACAACCACTATATTCTGTTATAGTATTTAGCTTTAAAAAAAAAAAACCCATTAGTTTCTCTACATCATTTTCTTTGTCTTGAAGGATCTTATCCAGGCTTGTTTCTATCATGAGTTGATCTATCTAATTAATTAAATATCTAATTAATTAAATAATTAAAACGGCATTTAAACTAAACAATTATAAACATAAAATGACACGCTTTATAAACTATCAAAAATAATAATAAAAAAAACTAACGATTAGAAACACAAAAGAAAACAACCAGAATAGGATTTAAACCGGATAAATAATTAAAAGGAATAAAAAAAAAAAAATGTTATAAAATAATTAAAACAAATAATAAGAAACAGAAAATGCGTAAATAAATAAGAAATATACTGTGCGAAAATATTCTAAATATTAAATTAGCATTTAAAAACTAACTGACTGGATAGTCAAAACACAAATCAATTAGTCTGCATTAAAATTTTTATTTCTAGTTGCATTTGCAAATTAGATTCTGTAAATTCTCATTTTTTGTCTTTCAAAATATTTTAAAATATAGAAAATGATCTTTTTACATCAACAGACGTGAAGTGCATTTATATAATGAATATGTATATGCACATAAAATTATAAGAGTTCGTTCAAACTGTCTTATTTTTTTTTTACTATAAACGTCTTCCAATTTTCCTTTCAAAGTTTCTCCTAGTTTGTCTGATGGATTTTTTTCGTATTGTAAATAAGGCTGACTAAATCCATCATATGGGGAATACCATAAATTATTTCAATTTCATATGCCTTTTTCTTTTTGAAATACAGTGAATGAGATGTTGCAGACATGCAAATCCCGTTTTATGAGATATAAAACTTATAATGATATCTCATAAAACGATAACTTATATGAATAAGGTATAGATAGATAACTTATATGAATAAGTTATAGTAAACCGATATAAAGAGGTTTTACGCATTTAGTTCCCTATTTATTATTGTGCTCTAAATTTTTTACTTTCTTTTTACTGAGAAAGTTACTGAATTAATTAGGCAATTATTTAAAACTTTTTATGCTTCCTCTCCCACCAAACGGATTTCATTGTGATTGTTAATGTGAAGTTCTTTGTTTAAAAAAAGACTTTGAAGAATCCCAAAAATTTAATTTAAAATATGAATTTTCTTTTTTAATTTACCAAACTTTTGTAGAATGGAGCCCTTCATTCCTGCTGATTCTTTAATTAGTAACATTGCACTAATGGTACAATGTAAACATATTTCTGTACAAACAAAAAGCAGCCTGAGCCAGCTGTTTGAACCGATGGATCGCTGCTGCCACTTAATTGCTAATTAAACATTGTTCCCCAACAGGCAGGTGTGACACTTGACCTGTTGCTATTTTCATGTATTTTCCCATTCCAAACTGGCTCTCAGGGTACAGTATCCAAACTAGTTTTGAGAAAGGGTTGTAGTAAATGGGGTGTGGGCCTTTGTCTGAGTGTATTCATAACCCCTCTTGCAAATGTTAATTTTTTTTTCTGTTCAACGTTGGTCAGTGACATTTGTCATGGTCTAGTTTTTGTCTTCATTATCTTGTTTAAAAGTATAAAATTAGCATGTGTCGTCTGTCTGTCGAATTTTTAAAAAATATATACAGATATTTACAGCTCACACATACATAATGGATCGAGGGATAGTTTCAATTTTTGTAAGTTGAAAGGGTCTTTAATCCTTTATATATATATATATATATATATATATATATATATATTCTTTAGGATTTACACAATACGAATTTTTTGGTTTTGTGTCAAGTCGGGTTGGTTCAGGGTTCTCATTTTTTGATGCTTCCCCCCCCCCCCCTCCTTAGCCGCGTATACCAAAAGACCAAGAAGACGCCTCCTCTGCAAAGCCGCATTACATTATCTCTTGGGGCAGGCAAGCTAGACTTGAATGTCTCCATCCCCATGGCATATTCGAGAACATGGCTGGCCAGACTGGGATCTATACATAATAAAACAAAAAAAGTTTAACATACTTTACAATTGACAATTACATAGTTTATTACTGAATTAATGTTAACATTTTTTAAATTGTTCTAAAGATAATCCAAGGGACTGTTAATAAAGATAAAACGTTTTTATAAAAAAAACAATTAAATGGTTACCAACGATTTTCACCCTCGTAGAGGGGCTTCATCAGGACTAAGTGAAAATGATTTCAGAAACATTAACTTTGGTTACCAATAAATAGTTTTTTACTATTTTTTACCTTTATTAACCGCAACGCGGAAAATACTTCTACAAACTTTCTCACAGTCAACTATTAATCTTCCTATAATTAATAATTTTTCGTAATCTGCAACGTTGTGGCAGATTGTAATATTTATTAATAAATAAAAATTTGAAATTAAAAAAAAAAGTTTGTATCTTTTATATTCAGTTGTATTTATTTTATTTATTCCCTCAGTATTTAGTTTGGGAGAGGGCATTTCTTCCCCTTTCTTTCCCTTGTTAATTCGGAAATAATTAGCAAATTTTAAAAAGGAAGCCTGGGTTGTTTTGACAACTATAAAAATTATTCATTTTTTTTGTCTTTCCCACACACATTGTTAACGAACGATTTAGGTATTTAGGTTCAATGAAGTATTCCATGCTATTCGGATTAAATTCTTCATGCTTGACTATAATTTTATGCATAATTTTTTAAGTCATCCTTGACGAATGAAATCGTTTTACAAATCAAATTGAAGAGTTAAACACTTCTTAGCTCTTGTCTTCTGTCCAGTAACTTAAAAGTAATGTACATAATTATTACCCTTCTCTACACTTAGGGATACGAAATCCTAAGATTTAAGATTGAAGAAAGACAACTTAAAGTTTTTGAATATATATCTGGACCAAATCGAATTATACGACATAACGTCGGTTTGCGTGAATTGCATATAATTAATTGGCTTGATTGCATTGCAGGTAATAAAATTGACTTGTAAAGTTATAGGACTTTAATGGTTATGCAAACGTGTTGTGCGCTTTTCATTGAAGCAATTTTTTATGTTTTATATTATTATTAAGATTAATAATGCCTTCATACTCTATTAGGCGAATGACTATATTTGTAATTCCTGCCTCATAATATCTGCGCTGAGAAGAAAGGCGAACACTCCCTTCTACTGAATGAATTATACGACTTAAATCGCTGCGGTTATTGGGAAAGTTTAAATTGTTCCCGGACTTCGAAAGTTTTAAACATGTTTCCTCTAACTTATAAAGTTGCTAAGCTCCTTTAAAGTTTATGATGGAAACAAAACGTTGTTAAGGGATTTGTATTCCTGTGTTGTTTGTTGACATTATTTGTTCTCTAGGCGGCTTCTTTCTTATGCAACGGTTGCAGTCTTTTAAAAACATTTCTGTTGGAGCATACTAATGGAACAGTTTTCCTTGCATTAATTACGTTTAATTTAAAAATTCTTATTTTGATAAATAAAAAATATTCGGTTTTATTTATTTTTTTTTTCTCGGGAGATATTTTGTAAATCATTATTGATATGTAAAAATAAAATCATTTTTTTGCAATAATTTTATGTTTCCTGTTCAAAATTCATCTACGGCAATTTTTTTTTCCTTTCCTAAAAATAACTTTCAAAATTTCTAATATAGTGCTATATTGGTAGGGTTATCACCTAATCATTTGGTTAATATACCAATCATATCAAAAAAGAACGTCAAGTACAAGTGACATCAATGGAAACTATAGAGAATCAAAAAATACAATGTATGAAATCAATGAAATTTCTGTTTGCAGTCAAATTCATTTTTAATAGAATATATAAAATTTGAGCTGTCAGTTTCTGAGAACGAAAAGAATGAATTACCAATGTAATTTAAATGGATATTTTAACCGCTCAAATTTTTCATATTGATGAGTAATTTAAAATATATATATTTCTAGTGTTAGTTTGATAAAACGAAGTTTTAATTTACGAACTACTAGCCGGAGAGAGATGAATAATTTTTTTATATTACAATATTGGGTTAAAAAAAAATATTAAAATAATTATTATTTTTTTTTTTTTTATCCTGTGATTAAATGTATGTCAGAAACACGGAAAAAAAAATGTTTTTTTTTGTCTCTAGGGTCATTATTTGTTTGAGTATGATGACCCTGAAAAATCAGTATTTTTTTTATTTGCAACATTACAAAAATTTGTATTAAATTTTTTGCTGTGCCGCATCACACATCACTTTCACTTACAACACTATTTTGAACTGAAATCATCGTTGGTTTCAAATGAGACTACTTCTTTACTATTATTAATGGAAACACTTCTCTTTTCTATTTTATTATTAATTGGATATGAAAAAAAATATATCAATATGTTTTCGTTTTTTAATGGTTGTTAAGAAATTAGTAAAATAGTGAAGGATGTATTCATAAAAGCCTTAGAAACTCGAAAACCTATTTCCTATTAGTTAGTTGTCATTTATATCTTTTAAGAATATACAACTTTATTCCATTTTTTTATTACTGCCGACGATGAGAGATGGTTAATTGTCCTTAGTGAAACAAAGTTAGAAGATAATTTTTTTTTAATCGAAAATTTGGCATTAAAGCCCTGTCTAACCACTCCATTTAAGATAACTTAATTTACATTTCGGGTTGAGTCAAAATAGCCGTTTTTGAGAATATGATAAAAATAGGTGTGAAATAGATAATATAATTTTAGCCTGCGGGTTGGCATAATTCTAATCCTCAAAGTGAAGCCAAGGAGTGTTGAAGTTAGCCACGCCTCTGGATCGGTGATAATAAAATCGTAAATTTATTCGTAAATTTGAAATGTGTAGAGGTTTTAGTTAATGCCATTTCAAATAATTTGGTTTATCAACAATTAAAATCCATGGAGTCATCCTCCAGAAATCCGTGCTTAAGTTCTGTCCTATTCATCACACTGACACATTTCAATATGAATAGTAAGGATTTCAAAAAATGTTAATTGTTCTAAAAAGTAGGTACTGGGTATAAAATTTACGTTAATTATTTGATTAAATTTTCATTAACTTGGTAAATTTATCAATTAACGTTTTCTCAAAACAGTTGATGAATAATGAATTTCTTTTAAGGAAAATGTTAAGGAAAAGTTTGGTACTAATAAATAATTGTGTCTAATTTAATCACGAAAGTTGTTTATTAAAAATAAAAGATTTATTATAATCCTAATATAACGTTAATCTCCCTCTAACTATTCTTTCCCTTTCATTATTTCTATTGCATTAATTAATTTATAAGTATTAATGAAACATTTAAATCACATTATATTCATTAAAAAAATTTAAAACGAGCGGAAAATATGATCTTAGTTATAGTTTCTTGATGCTTTCAATTATTTTACTATTCTTAATTGCAAGCTGGTGTTTTTATTTTTATTTTTACTTACCTACAAAGGCAATGTACAGTAAGAGGAAGTAATATGGTCGTGAAATCATTTTTGATGGCTCAGTAAAATAAAATCCTGTAAATGACTACAGAATGGTTTACTATTTAAAATAGTCGTCATAATAATTGTCTGGTCTGTCCACTTATAAGACTGTCCTTACTTCTTCCTAAAAAAGTTTAAAATATGTAAATACCAAAAAAAAAAGGAATGTCAACAGCGAACTAAATAAAAGGTTTTAATTATTGGCCAACTAAGCTAGTATGGTGTCTCAGATGTCCCCCTACTCTAGCCCTTACATGCTTTTGGAGACCACGAAGCCTGTCTTTTTTGGCTCACATGGCTGGGCTGCTTACCTCCTCCATTATACTCGTTCCCCAAAATTTGATGTTAATTTTACTTTTGGACTCTGGGTACTTTAAAACGTGTATTTCTTCTGAACATCCGTATTTGAATTTTTTTTGCAATCCCAATAATTCCCCTTACTATATTCTGCATATATAGGTAAAAGAAACTAAAAATGCTTGTTTCTGCTATTTTATTGCGCATTTTAACAATTTTTTTGTGTATATACTCATTTTTTTTTTACTGAATGAAAAGTTTATTAATAATGAGAAATACAAATTTTTATTAAACATCAATTTATTTTTTATGAATCAATCTTTAGTCCTTTGATATTATGATAAAGTTATTTAGCTTTTCACCGTCAGCCGAGTGTTGATATGTTGAACTATAAATAGTGAACCTTTTGAAAATATAAGAAACGTGAGAAGATAAAAGAGTGGCTGTCAGACTGGACGCCTGTACCAGAGGCTATTTCTATTTTCGACCTCTCCGCTCAAAGGTTAGAGAGGAAATCTGCTGGTAGAGGGAAGAGAAATATTTATGTCGGGGTGTTTTGGGACTAGCGAAGTCAAAAAGGTTGCTAGCGATAGGTCCGGGATGGATTCCTCTCTCTGGCTCTACTCCAATGGGTTCTGTTGATGTTTACAATTTTATCAAGAGGTTGGGTTCTGGTCTTAAAGAACCTTGGTATAGGTCTGCCACTCGTCTAGGCAGGGATCGTCGTCCTCAAAGCTACCGGTTTTATCCACCACAAGGGCGGTGGTTTAAGGCCGTCCCTTTCCAAGAAATTTTATTGCCCTACCCCCTCATACAATAAAAAATATATCTCGGTACACCACGAAGTTTGTTCAAGAAAATACTAACATTTTTGTTCATTTTTTATCCACTGCTTAGCATCTTACTTACTTTTTTGCGTGCGACAAATAATATGGATAATTTTTTTTTTTTTCAAGCAAAGTAAATTTACACAATGCGCTCATCTATTCTAGTACTAATTTAATAATTAATGGATTATTTTTCTTCAATACTAATATAACAATACAGTATACTGCAATTGTAGTACTAACAAAGCTATATAGTACTAATAGTATATAAAATAATATAGTTGATATTATGAAACTGTAGAACTACCTATTGGTATGTGGAGCACCTTGAACATGATATAGTTGTCATTGCGGTTGCTCTACTTCGATCTTACTCCTTCGTCTAAGGAGTCATTGTATTATTAAGTAATATTTTTTTCGACCTGATCGATTGCTTTAATCAATGCCATAATTATCGATTTAAAGCTATGCCAGTTGTTGTATGCCGACTTTATAAGCTCCATGACTGTTTATAAGTTTTGTTGTATAATCTCTCTCCTATGTAATTGATTCATCATGTGGAGTCTCCTGGAATATTATGATGATGAGAAAAACCAAAAAATATCGCTACAACCTATGACGATTCAGGAGTACAGTACTTTGTAAGGAAGTTTAACAAGACCAACGGTTGTCCGAGGATCCCATTCGGCCAGAATTGCGCTTGACCACCAGATTTTTCCGTAATCAAGGCTGGGTGAACCTCGTAGTGCCCCAAAACTCACCCAGTTGATTCTTCACAGCTTCAGTAACAGAATAAATAATTGTCACAGCCGGATTTGGACTGGGTCCTTGGAGTTAGTAGCTCACAGAGTTACCACTGAGCCATGACCCTCCCCGATGAGAATAACTATTAAACATTAATGTGTAAAATAACACAAATTGTGTTACTTAAAAAATAACTATATTTTTTTAGTTTTGTGCTAAACATCTTCCAGCTTGTGGTAGGAAAGCCGCATTATCTTACAAGTTTCCAACCTATTCTAGCTAGAGTGAGAAAGTCAAAATTAATTCCGAGGGTCCTCCACAAAATAAAAGCCAACCCATTAAGGCCGGATTCGAAAACTTTTGCGAAACTTGATTATTTAGACTTAGGAAGTTAAGAACGTATTTATTCGAAAGGAAGTGTATTATTATGTATATTGGGTTTCTTATTTCAATAATAACTTATTATTTTAGTTCCTGAAAGTGTTGGAAAAGCTTCATTAAACTTTTGATATCAAGAAGTGAACACCCGAAGGACAAGATGCACCGAGGTGCAGGATGACTTGACAAGCTGACACATTCCCCAGCTATGCACTCCACCTTCGCTCTGCTGAGTCAGCACCATTTGAAATTGTTATTGGCGCCTTATTTTTAACGGAAACAGTCCGGGTTTTTCTAAGAGGTTTTTCTCGGAAGGGTGATTGATAATTTGTCACTGATTTGGTTATGCAACCAGCTGACTGCTTAAGAAGCCGTCACAGTGCATTTAGTGCAAATGAATTATGTATTTGACGTTGGTGTTATTTATTGATGTATTCACTAATTGTATATGTATAAGTTAATAAGCAACTGCCAATATATAATTAATTCTTTAGATGTCCTATTTTTCTTGTATGTTCCACTTCCGCTACCGTATCTATCCTCCTGGACGATTAATAAGTTTACCAAGATTCTGATTATGTTTGTATCGTTTGTTTTATTTATTCCAGTATTTTAGTTTTTAGCTCATATACTGAAAGAAATGTCAGCAATTTGTCTAGCCAAAATAATATATTAAGATTTGTTATTTACAGTTAAATGTATTTTGTAAATAGAATAATTGTTGTTTTGTTACCTAAGTAAATATTTTTCTCTTTGATTCTCATCTTTACTTTCAGTTTTGTTGTTTATTTAATTTTATGTTATTATTATTTTTTTGCTTCAACTTCAGAGATTTCATTCTTAACTCAAAAAACAACATTTGATCAATTTCCGATGTAGAAGTTTAACTATCTTCAATTTTATAGTTTTCCCCCCGACACAGGATACCGAGTGATTTAGAGGTCCTAACCTGAAAAAAGGACTGGCAGGCTCATACAATACCCCCACCTTTTTTATATTTCAAGTTGTAATTCACATTTTCTGCATTATACATAAAATGATTTCAAACGCGACTAAAATCCTTAGGATCAGACGATTAACCATGAAACAGTGCTCAATGTTTCGCCTAAAACAACTATATATTATTTAAAAAATAATGCCTTAACTAAACCGTTTCCAAATTATCCAGAAAAGCTGAATATAGGACCTAGTATAAATAAAAGGAATTTAACTTATAACATACTGGTGCTTTAAGCAAATTTATGTAGCACTAGCTGTGTCCCATGGATACACCCGGAATAGATCAGGAATGTATGTGCAAGTTTCATATTTACATAATTATGGGTGCCAAAGGAAATTAGAATAACTAAAAAAAGATAAAACTCTTTTGCTTTATGTAATCGTATAATTATTTTAAATAGTTAAGATATTATATAAGTTAAATAGTTTTTTTTTTTTTCAAGTAATAGATTCCAAAGAACGCTGTGACTGTTAATATTGGTTCGATGGAAGGTATTTTTCTTGTAGAGAATTTGTTTATCTTTCAAATGAGCAACTTCAGTGTTATACAACTATAACCCGAATAACCAAGTGTGAACTGGAATACGTGTACCACAGGTTGCAAGGACAAGGAAAAACTTAATTTGTGATCTTGGTCATTCGGTGAATCTGTAGTAGTAATCGGATTCTCACCTGAAGTATTAAAAACGCCATGAATGAATATATATTTGAAAGTATCCGTTACTGGTACACTGATACTAGTTCCTTTATCATACCTAATACTGATGACCATTCATGAGTTTTTAAATCAGTTATAAGTTCTTGTTTTTTTAAAGTCACCTATTCTAATAAATAATATATTAGATTTTAGTTGCTAATTACTTTATTTTTTTTATGTTACAGCTCTACCGCGGCCTGGACATCGTCACTAATAAAGTTACCGAAGAAGAGGCTGATGGCGTCCCTCACCATTGCCTTAACTTCTTGGACCCTCTGTCCAGTTTCAACGTGGTCGACTTCAGAGACCGGGCCCTGCCAATAGTATCCTTTATTATCTTTGATTTAACAAATCTATCTTCTATAGATTATAAGCAAATTAAAAGTTATAATTAGTAAAAATATAAAAGAATTTGATAATTAGCTTAAGAAAATAATAGGAAAAATAATTTTCCAGGTGGAAAACGAATTTTCGGAAATGACAATAGTAATATAGACGTATTATATATCGTTGGAAAGCCATAATATTATAGTAAACATAATAAGTATCATATAAATTAGGTAATGTACTATAACGAATACTAATGTACTATAAAAGGTCTATTCTTACACGAGTATGTAAACTGGTGAGCGCGCGTGCGCAGTGCGCTTTACGTTTTTCCAGTTTGATAATCGTTTTCATGTCACCATAGCTATTAAATAATTACTTTTTTTTTATTCACTTACCTATATCCTATATATGAGGTGTTTACTATTAAAACTATCTGTTTCCATTTTTTTGGCGAAACTCACTTTATTACATTTTTCACAACTTTTGGAGGTTCTTTATGGCCTCACAGAGGCTCTCAGATCTAGCTCAGTACCACATGAAATGAGACAAGAAGGTTTGCTATCTGCATTAAATCCAGATATTCTGAACTTATGCCATCTCCCGCAGCAATGCTGGGGATATGCGAATCAAGAACCCCGCTGCTACCTTCCTCATTTTACGATGATACAAGTTATTGTTGCCTATTCCGTTGTTTGCGTTTGTGGTATTTGTGCTCAATTTTTGGTCCATACCTAATATAATTTCACCTAAAGGAAGAAGTAAAAAACATCTGGTCAACAGAGGAGAACTGGAATGCTGAGAAGGCAAAACTCATGATGTTAGCTCGTTTAGTTTTCCCCCCCCTTTTTTTTTATGTGTGATTCTGCTAAACTAATTACCTATTCGACACCATATGTACACAATGCACAACTACATATTCTGTTTGTTCTGGTAGTTAAAGGACTTCAGACATATCTCACACGGGCTCTACCTTGCAGAGACGGTCTTATCACACATTTTACTGCAAATTTGTACCAGCAAATTAAAACCACCTACCACCAATTAAGTAAGACAACTTTATCTTGAAATTCACATCCGCAAAACATACGTAACGTTTGCGTCCTCAACATACTAGTTGGAGGAACGCTATTGAATACCTCGTTCTTGTCAACAAAATACGAAAACTAATTGGTCAGAAGGTTTTTCTGAGCATTTTAATTCTTCTTTATGGTGTTGTCCATCGAAACAAGGTTTTTTGTGAGAATGAGAATACTTAGAAAATCCTTCTGACGAGCTCGTTTTCGTATGTTGTTTACAAGAACGAAGTATTCAATGGAGAAAGCGCTTCAGACCGCATCTTAAAAAAGGGAGTGGAGACAGGAAAGCAACTACTTATTGTGACAAGAGAACGGCTGTAATTAGATGGAATAAGCTGGTTTTGATATCAAACTCCTTTTATTAGACTTTCAGTTAATAGGATGACTAACTCCATAAAATAATGCTTACTATTTTCAATATTGATTCTATTACAATGCGATGGTTAAGAGCAGAATGGAAATTTTAGTTAACTGTTATATTTTTATTTTACTGGCATACTATTATAAAAAAAAAAAAAACTGTTAAAATCGGAGTAAGTCATTCTGTCAACCCAGATGCTCATTTGGAAAATCAGTAGGAGAAGGTATTGTCAGCGTGAATAATACAAAAATATCTTTTCTGAAACGAGCGAGGATTGCTTTCAACTCAAAGTAGAATGGTAAGTGAAAGTTGTATGATGAGCGCACCGCAACATTTTATATGGTTTTCATAACAATTTTGCTTTTTTTTTTAATTATTTTTCTCATTGTTCTAAAAATATATTTTTTAATCCCAAGCCTGTACTATAAAATTTTGATGGGACTTGTGAACTAACTGCATACCTTTCGATTCTCCATTGGGGTTTCTATATAAGAGAAATATTTTTATTTATATTATTTTTATTTAATATTATTTTTTAAAATAGTATTTTTTAAAAAATATTTTTTAAAGTATATATTAATTAAAAACCAGTAATGGGAAAGTGACAAGAATATTACAATGTGTTTTGGAATATTTTTCACTATTTATCAGTTATCTATGTTGTTCAGTATCCAATTAGTTCGCCCTAGAAACGAAATATTTCGGAGCTTTGTCATTTGGTCTAATTGTGGCGGTAGCCGAAATTCATTAATAGACCTCGGCTTATATTAACACCTGTAAAAATAAAATTTAAGATGCGCATTTTATCCTTGCCCCGAATCTAAATTTGTCGTTAACAGATCGCCGTATCTTGGCTCCACTACAGTGGTGTAATCTTTGGTGTAGCTTTGCCCAGGAGGTGCAATAGTTGTTTGTACATAGATGTTGTTGAAACGGGAGACCAATCATATAAATTATTCCTGTCCTAATAAAACTATAATAATGAATTATTAACGGCACCAGTTTTTTTTATTTGAAAAGTATTATCACGCATACTGCAACTTTTTTTTTAATCTTATTTAGTTATAATTTTAGCTACGTAAAATCAGTAACAGAACTTTCTGGAATAGTGAAATCGACCTTTTTATTTTGCTCGCTAAATATATATGCATTATTCATTTTTACTCTTAAAATTAATTTAAGTAATGTAGAAACGTGATAAGTTCTATGTGAAAGTTCATTAAAAAAATATTTCATTGTAATTTTAAAGTTAAATTGAATATTCAGATAATTAGTTGCTATGATAAGAATGGCCTTTGTGCAATATTATACAATCCAACTCGAGTCTTTTCGAAATTTTAATGTATTTGGAAGGTTGGAATGAACAAAATCGCATATTCCTAACAAAGTAGATTGGATTATTCAACTATGTTTAAATATTTTAATTGTTCCAACTATAATATTTAGATTTTCCGAACCCTTTTGGATTTGAATTTTTCTTTTATTTGTTGCGAGCAGTAGAGCCCTAGACAACAATAATTTTCTTTATTATTAAATATGAACATTATATATAAAATCCTAATTTCTTAACTTCAGAGAAAAGAAACTCTTTTAAATTAAAGGATGATGGTCTGGGTACAGTAAATAAAAAAAAAATTTAAATATTAATTAAACTAAAGTAAGCCGACGTTTCACCTCACTTTCTAGTGCTTTATCAGGGCTAAAAAAGATACAAACAACTAAAATAATCTAACTAAGTGAAATAATAGATAATAAAAACAATAAACTAAATTATTTAAAAATATGTCAAAGTATTTATATAAATAAACAAAGTAAAAATTTTATTTATATCTTCCTTGTTTATATTATACACGGTCAGTGAAGGATCTTCTCAGAAACTCTTAAGATAATATATTCCCGATAAAATATGCTAACTAATAAATAACTAATATGCTATAATGCTAACTAATAAAATATGCTACGACTCACTACTAACTCCATAAAAAAGAAATCTTTTGTTATTTTTCTTTTGGTTTATTAATATTTTCTATGTTTCTTAAAATGTTAAACGAATTTTTTTTTTTAAAAATTGGAAGATCATAGAACATTTCTTTGTTTTTGATTTGTATCTTTCTATCAATAAAATTTTATATATATTTTAAATAATATTATTTTATTTGTATATTTGAAATACACCATTTTTTTTTTGTAGTTAGTATTTTTTTTCTTTTCTTTTATACAATAAGATTTTTTTATTTTTTTTATTTTTGTATCTTTCTTAATTAGTGCTTGTACATTTTATTCTTTATTTTACTTAATAGGCCAAACCCCTCTGAATATCTCTAGGCTATGACAGAGGTAATCGCTTAAATAAAAATAATTTTACAAATATTGCCTTTGTTTGCAAATATTGGGAGATATATAATTAAACTAAGGTCTCCGAAACTGCTTGAAAATAATAAATTTTGAGATATGGGTGGAATTTTAATTTAAAGAAGACTTTGTTTTTAATGACATGTCGAATTGTAAATATGAGTTTATTGATTTTTTTTTTACGTCTGGATGCTGTTGTACTGTGAACCCTACTGAACCTCATGACAGATTGAAATTCTATTGCTTATTTTTTAACGTTATGGTTTCTCCAATATTGAATATGGAATGGTGAATATTAGCAATATGGTATTCTCGAAAAAAAAAAACTGAATTTATGCGAGAGTTTGGTAATGGAAGTGCCCTGTCCAACGCGCTCCCTCCCCTCAATAAAACACAACTCTGCCATTTAATATTCCTCCGTAGTTCGTTCTCTCCGCGGTATCGGGTTTATTCTCTCCAACGAGCAGAGGTCTTCAAGATCATTGTCGGCACAAAAGAAGTCAGTCTTGGTAGTTTCACCATGAAAGGGAGAAGATATTTTCGACTCGTGGAGTTGAGAACTATCTTGTCTGCCTAGAGGAAAGAGCTGATAGCGCCGTAACTGGACTTTTCAACAATTTCTTTAAACTTATAATGCTTTTAAATTCCGCCTTATCTGAAATTTTTTGTCTTAAATTAAGATATATTAATGTATTTGTCATAAGCATACTTTAAATTTGTTTATTAAAGTACAAAAGTCAGGATATTCGAAACTATTCCTATTCCAATAGTCAAATCTTGGGGTGGTCGGATTTAGAGTCCAGGTTTAATACTGAGACATTAATTAAATAATTAACAAGATAAGAAAAAATATTTATTCAAAGATATTTACGTTGCCGATAATAAAAAAAATTATAAAATAGTATAAGAATATTTATTGAAAAATTGTGTGAAATATATAAAACGATGATGGTTTGGATGAGAAAAAAAAAAAACTCAAATTGTAATTAAACTATTTAATGTGATTCAATGTTTCATTGCACTTGGCAGGGCTTTATGAGGACTTAAATACATATGAAAAACCAAAATAATGTAACCAAGTAAGAGAATAGATAACATGAAATAAAATTAATTTAAGATGTGGCTAAATATGATTTAAAATGTGTGAAAATTTATATAAAAATGTAAAAACATTTTTACATTTGTTTATGAATTTACTTTGTTCATTTTTATATTCATACACTTTGTTATATTATTTCAGTTATTTGTATAGGGTGTTTTTTTAAGCCCGATAGAACTTGAAATTGTAAAAAATAACACAAAAAATTAAATTGTTATCAAAATTTTTTTTTTATTCCAAAGATCAATACGTGACATTAACATTTGAAAATGATTTCGGGCATATGGGCACCGCGGCTGTTCTTGACGAAGCGCATTCTGGACGTCCAATTTTGGGCCACTTTTTCGAGCACTGCTGGCCGTATGTCATGAATAACACGAACAATGCTGGCCTCCAAGGCGTCAATTGTTGCTGGTTTATCAGCATAAACCAGTGACTTCACGTAGCCCCACAGGAAATAATCGAGAGGTGTCAAATCGCACGACCATATGCGGCAATTTTGCTTATTAACAAACCCGTTAAGCCAAAAATGCGCCTCATCGCTGAACACAATTTTACAGAATGCGCTTCGTCAAGAACAGCCGCGGTGCCCATATGCCCGAAATCATTTACAAATGTTAATGTCACGTATTGATCTTTCGAATAAAAAAAAAATTTGATTACAATTTAATTTTTTGTGTTATTTTTTACAATTTCAAGTTCTATCGGGCTTAAAATAAGACCCTATTTATAGTGGGGCGAAATGTCAGCTCACATTAAATATTATAATTTTTTTTCTCTCTTTTTACCAAAACCAGACCATGTTCTAATATTTTCTAAGAATATTTCTATTTATTGAATGTTTTCTCTTCATCACACGATGTAGGGCAGCAAAAGATGGGAAGTGGATAGCTGTTGCTACTGTGATGAATATATCTCCTTATGGCTTGAAGATGGCTTACAAAATGCACTGAAATGATTTTTCGTTATTTATTATTATTTTTTACAACTACCCTGGTTATGTTTTTCTATATTCATTACTGCCGTCAAATATTCTCTTAAGTATTATGAAGAATATTTCGGTTAGTAAATTATTTTGTGATAAAAGTAAAAATATAATTTACTCTTGAGAGTTGGTGTTGGGAAATAAAATGAAAAGAAGTTACCTACTACAATGACAATGTACAAAGTGTATAGAATGATCTGCATATTCTATATATGGATCAACAAATATAAACAACTGTGTTAGTAAAGTACTGTACTAAATATTACGTTTTCTGTTTAATATAAATTGTAGTTAATTGACAACTGTTGTCATCATTGTTTCAATCAGACAGCCCTGACGAAGCCCTGCAAAGTGGGGCGAAACATTGGCTAACAATTAATAGTTTTCTTTTATTATTTTGACACCTTTATTGACAGTCACTCGGACTATCTTCCTACAATCTACTTCATACGGTCAACTTTCTTCTTCATTATGGTCCGACCAGAAAACATCTATCAGTCGGTGCCAAAATAACACATAAAATGATAGACATAAGTGAAATGTAAATATTACAGTTTAGACTGTTAGGGTGTTGTGGAGGCTATACAATTTTTATGTTAGGGAAGTACAATATGAATTGATCTCAAGTGATAAAATTAGTAATTTAGTTAACTGCTACTAAAATAAAAAAATAATAATTAAAAAAATATATCGAAGGTAAAATGGCATTTTTACCAATTTTTTTTGGATCATACTTTTATTTATTATGTTTTTTGTCAAAGAAAATCTCTTGTATAATTAATTTTTAATTAGACTTTTTACATTACATCAAGAGCCTGGTAGAGCCAGTACAATATAGAGCTATTTAAATTGAGATATTGTTATATATTTTTTTCGTTTCGTAGTGCTGGCCGGATTATAGGTTATTTGTAGGTTTGCTCACCGATCCTCGAATCCCGGCTTTCCTAGTTGGCATGAGACTAAATTTTTTTTTCTGTCTGTTTCCTACAAAGTTAAGATTAATTATGGAATGAGGAGATGGCGAGAGGGGAGTGTATTTATACAGAGGAGCTATCACTATAGACTTGGCTAGTGCAGCGCTAGTATTTCTGTACAACTGGGTCGGTCTACGACTTGTTTCTATCGCCGTTCCTCTTTGGCTTTCATCCTCTACCTGAGTGACCTCATCGAGTGGTCCTTGGAGGAGGATGTTTGCTCCAAGAATTCTGAAGCATTTTGGATAATGCATCGATGTAGATTGCTGTAATTCCTAAAAAAGCGTACAATTGATTTAAAGATTCTCTGCTAAGGGCTTTATTTATTGTTGTCTTTAGCATGTTTATAAAATACATTTGTTTCAATGATAATTATTTATTTATATTTTTATAATATATTGATAGTTTCGTTTTGAAGCTGGCATAATTGTATAAGTTTAAGATCATTTTCGATGAAGACATCCTTAATTCGCACCTATTGATTCTTAAGTGTTTTTATTATATTTTAGAAAGCGGTGCAAAGTTTGATCCACTTTTGGAATACGAAAAATTAAATACTTAGATATCATGACAGAATAAAATAATGGCTTTTCTTTCGATATGTACGCAGAGGAAGCTGAGGTATATATTTCAAAATTTTCTCACGTGTGTAAGTGGGTCAAAAATGTAGAATATTAAAAAAAAACAACTCAAAAATCTAGATTATATTAATCCTCTTTGAATTTTTTTAAATTAAGTAATACAAAAAAGTCATTGTATCATTTTTTTTTAAAATTCCCTTACGCCTTCAAAAAGTAATCCACCTGCAGACAAAAAATTTGTATCTAAGAAATATTTTTCCGCTCATGCTCTACGATATCATATCTAATGCATCTGATTCTTTCCTCAACTTATTCATAATCTGTATCGTTACTTTCCAGCAAGAAAATTATAATTTACTTTAAAGGATGTGGCGCCTTGATTTCCTCAGCACTATCATTAGTGAGTGCTTCTAATGACTTGTTTGTCTTCCAATAGGGGCTTCTCTGGAAATCATTTCCTTCTCATGAATCATTTCCAGGATGGTAGTGAAATCTTCAATATGCGTTTGCAACATTTTAAGTTCTTTGTGCATTTTAATTAGGTGATTGATATTTTTTATTTTTTTTTAGGTGTATTAAACTAGGTCGTAAGTTAATGCGAGAAACAATAAAACTAAAAAGGTTAAACATAATCCAAGATATAAAAAATAATGAAAAAAAAAATAACAGCTTTATTTCCATTCATTAATTTTTTTTATTTTACATTTAATTGAAATAAAATAATAATTTCTTAGATATAATTAAATTTTCTATCCACTGTTTAAACAAATTATTTATTTATTTTTTTATGACACCCCTTCCTGGCAATTACTGACATTCGGGGGTATCTGCAGGTGATCAACCTATTGTATTCATGATGGGAGGTGTAGTTTTCATTTCGTGGGATCACCCTGAAATAATAGTCAACCATCCCCTCCCCGCAAGCCGGATTTGACCTAGTGCCGTTGCAGTAACGATACGGCCAAGACAGATGCCTTAAATCCCTCAGGTACAGATGACTCTCTGTGTTTGAACACTTGACTATAAGTAATAATTTACATAAGGTTTTTTTTTTTTTTTTTAAATTTCAGTAGAGTTCCTACCTAATTTTTCATAGTTGTTTTCTTTTGCCGACAGTGTCTGAAATCCATATAAAATTTACCGGTTATACTGATTGCACTAAGATATGTCCGGGATGACACAAATAATCTTGAAGCGTTCCACATAATATAAATGAGAAAATTATCATCGAGAGAGAGGAAAGGATGAAACTGTTTGTTCTATAAGTTTTGTTATTTATTTAATATTTATTCTATACATTTCCAAGTTATCGGTCCATGTCGTTTATCTGTGGGCATATAAACTCTGGAAATCCATTTCACACAGCTCTAAAACTATAAAAACCAATGTTTTATATAGCTTTTTTATTTAGGAGATATTTCATATATCTCTAAAGATTTTCTACCGTTTTTTTAAGTTAAACTTTTATAATTTAAGATATATTGAAGTTTAAATTAAAAAATACACTAGGTCACTTTGAACAACTATATATTCCCTGCTATATAAAATTTTCCTATCTTTAATTAAGAAATGAGAATATATCAGTCCATAATGTTGGTAATTGAAAATTTGTCTTTTTAAATAATAAAAATACATATAATAGAGTTCAATACATTTAATAAGTGATAATATTATTTAAATAAAAGTGAAAACTAAATCATCTTATTTACATTTTTTTAAATTTTTATTAAAGCGATATTTGGCCAATAAATTGTTTGCTGCATTTGAAATATATATTCAATTTTTATAGTTTAGATATTTAGAACTATGTATCGAAAGTTTGACACTACTAATTCTGTTGAGTAGGTACTCTATCGATATGTACAAATTTCGAATATATTCTATGAATATTTTTGGCCTTATTTATATTTCCTATTGTTTATGTATGTATTAAGGAATCGGATATTAAATTCTGACTTCATTCCGTTTTGTACATCAAATTGTAGCCTTTGTTTGACAAGGTTCTAAATAACCACATTGGACAAATATGTTTTCTCTTATAAATCATTCCCAACTAAGCTGTTTAGCTTTCAAATATGTTTTAGTGCCTTCGATTGCAAAATTAAGGAATTTTAGAAATAGTTTTATCTGATTGAATGGTAAAAGCTGTTAGAACTTTGCTAAACCAAAGTTACGACATTATGAAATTTGTTCATCGATTTCAGTTAATTATTATTTCATATAAACCTTCTGGGATTGGAACTATAAGAACTGAGTTCTAGTTAATTTCAGTTTTGACTATTTTCCTCTAAAATGCTATTATTTTATGTACTTTTTGTTATGATAAAGTTTGATTTGAATTTTTTTTTTCACTTTCGTTTTAATACTCCAAAAGGTATCAAATTTTCCCCCAAAATTTATATTGTCTTAAGTTTTGAGGTGTAATCTAAGTTCTCTTTAAATTTAAAGTAGATTCGACAGATTATAGATAGTTATCATGTACTTATTTTTTTGTTTACAATATAATGGAGAATTATTTTTAACCTTATTTATTTCGTTTAAAATGGAATTTTACACTGTCTGACTGTTATAACTACATGACAGATTTACAGGACATTGACAGAACGGTCTAGACAGAACTAGGCTGTGGAATATCGAATTTATGGCAGCTCTGTTTTGCGGTTTCGTTGCATAAGTAGTCGCTGATAAATTGGATTTGGGTGTCGCGTGTATCTTCATCTTGTTTAGAGGCGTCTTCGCATGTTTAAAACATGTCTTCTCTCGCCAATGTTTACAAGGTGAATCGCCTCATAAGACTGTTTCTTCAATATTACACTTTTATTTTCATTTATGTCTGTTCTGAATTACTCAAACTTTCAATTTACTTGTCTGCTATTTATTTATTTAAGCAAAATATTAGATAAAAATTAAGAATATGGTAATAATTTATAATACTATAACAATATATTACAATTATATTTCTTTATTTTTTTATTTATTGATATTTACAACTGTATAAAAAATATATATACTAAATAAAAAATACAACAAGTAAATTTTATCATAAAGACATAATGATATGATACAGGATGTAGAGAAACTACCCAGTAGAACTCTAAAAACATTTTACAATATAAGGTCACGAGGCCATCTTCTTTTCAGGCGCCTCGTAGGATTGCCAGGAATGGACGAGGAAGCAAGGTTAGAAACTAGTAGGTATGGGTGGTTAGGGAGTTCATAATGGAAGGAATGATATCGGGTTCGGGCTTGATTGGTTACATAAGGAACATTTAGGTGTTTATGGATGGCTTTATTAGTAACAAAATAAGGAGCATTGAGGATTTTACGAAGGATTTTGGATTGTAAGGATTGGATGCGAGAGGAATTCGAAGGTTTAGTGGTGCCCCAAAGCTCAACTCCGCATGTCCAGATCTGCCTTATTATTGTCATGTAGATCAGTCTTTTGTAATGAGTTGGCAATTTAGACAGTTTGTCTAGTAAATGCTGTAATAGTCGAAATCGACGAGCAGTTTCCTGTCTTTTCAGTCTTGTATAAGGATTCCATGTCAGTCGGAGATGTAGTCCTAAGTAACGGATCTGGTCGACAGGAATAAGTGGGGTATTATTAAAGGATACTGTAGAGCAAGAGGTCATTGGTTTACGACGAAGGGTAAATGTGATTTGATGGAATTTAGACAGTTTGTCTAGTAAGTGCTGTAATAGTCGGAACCTGCGTGCAGTTTCCTGTCTTGTGTGAGGATTCCAGGTTAGTCGTTTGTCAAGATGTAGTCCAAGGTAACGAATCTGTTCTAAAGGGGTAAGAGCCACATTATTAAAGTATACTTTAATTACTCTTAGGTCTACGACGACCAGTAAATGTGATTTGATGGGTTTATTTTTATCCTCCAATTTCGACACCATTCTTCGAGGGTTGTGATATGGAACTGGAGAGTTTGGGATGCAATCAAAGGGTTATTACTAACTGTGAGCATACATGTGTCATCAGCATACGTGGTAAGGATAATTGTTGGGATGTCAGCTGTATAGACGGTGTAGAGGATGGGACCGAGAATACTACCTTGAGGAACACCAGCGGATTGAAAATAGAGGGATGAATAGGAACCATTGTGGTTTACTTGGAATAATCTATTAGTAAGAAAGGAACGGATGATGAAAAAATATGTAGGAGATAGGAATTTACGGAGTTTGTAAAGCAGTCCCGGGTGCCAGACTCGATCAAAAGCCTTATATTTCTTTTAAAAAAAAAACAAAAAAAAAAAACAGTGGTTTTCATTTAACACTAATCTATAATAAATATGAATGTATTACTATTATATTTGTTTCCAAAATAGGTATTTTTCATTTGACAGCCATCTATAAAAATATATTGATATTCTATAATTATACAGGTTAAAAAAAAAAAAAAGTATTCTTCATATGACAGCCGTCTATAAAAATAACTCAATATATTTTAATTATATTTGTTAAAAAAAAAAAAGGGTATTTTTTATATGCTATACACATTTATCAATAATTTAAATTATTAATTAATAATTTTAACACCAAAATCCAGTGTTTTCATAGGACAACCATGTATAAAAAAATATCAATATATTATAGTTATATTTAAAAAAAAAAAAAAGTATTTTTCATTTTGCAATCATCTATAAAAATATATCAATATATTTAATTGTATTTGTAAAAAAAAAGAGTATTTTTCGTATGAAAACCATTTATAAAAATATATCAACATAATATTACTATATTCATTTAAAAAAACAAAAAAAAAACAGTAATTTTCATAGTATAACCATAAAAAAAAATATCACTATATTTAATTATATTTGTTTAAAAAATATAATTAAATTATAAATTATACGTAAATTCATATGACATCCATATTTAAAAATATATAAATATAATATATTTCCCAGAATTTCCCATAAATAACACTCTTAGTCAAGCTACGCTACTGTTTTATGGGAGAAACTAGATGTGCAGTTATATGGAAACTAAGATTAATAAGAAATACTTTTAAAATGTATGAAACATGAAGTAAAATGTAATTATGTAAAAAAAAAAAAAAGTGTACTCGACACTTATCAAGTTATTTATAACAGAGTTTAATTGCTATGTTTGCTTCATAATCTTTATGTCAGTATTATTTCATCTGAAAAATAATTTTAAATCATGATAATTAATTATAATTACAATACACTAATAAATAATATTCGATTAATATAATATTACTGAACAACTTCTATTTAAAAATAATGCTTTTCGTTGGTAAATTGCTGTCTTTTTTTGGTGTGTGTGATAGCAGTCTCTTATATATATAGTTCTTTATTTTCTATAGCATTTTGGACTGGGAAAAAAAAAAAACATAATAAATTTTGATTCCACAAAGAGATTGCTAAGTTAAGCAGTTTTCGTGAGACAATGGCAGTTATTCATTTAGTTAATTTGCTATTCACATGAAATGGCTCTTCAACTCGAATCGTCTACATGAACCTGCTCCTTCATGGATAAAACTCAGTCGAAATCCTTTCCCGTGAAAGCGACCATAATTCGGAAGGATTTTTTTGTAAATTTGCAATTCAGATAAGTTACTCTGCCGCCTGATATTGTAGCAATGATATTCATATTAAATTAGCATTGACTCAGAACTTAATGCTTTTCTTATGCAAAACTATTCGGTACATTCCTAGTGTTATTCCTTTACGGCTATTTTTATTTTTAAAACAGTTCTTATAATTTTTTTCTCACCTTGTTTAAGCCGCTTGAACTGGTTTGGAGTGGTGCGTGCCTCATACGATGATATAAATGCAAAATTAATTTATTTTTTATATTTATAACTAAAAATTGAGATTTATAGCTTTATGATTTTATCATCTTCCTGGCAGGTTTGTTTTTATTCCCGTATGTAAATTTTTAGTCAAAAAATGTAATTGGTGAATATAACATTCAATTTATTATCTCAAACGTGTACTGTTGGAAGTAATGCTTAGGTTTTTTTTCTATTATTAGCATATTTTTATCACAAATCTTTGATTATCATCAGTATTATATTATCATATCATTTGTAAAGTATTTTATTTAGTTTATAATGTATAAGTAACAAATTAATAAATCAACAAAGCAATTATTTTATATTGTTAATACCTGATTTTTTCTCTAATAGTTTTTTTTTTTATTTATTGTCTATGGGTAATATGATTTAATAAATGACAGGATAATGAATAAGAAAACTATCCAGTGGTATCAGCTTCCTGACATTTTTTAACTTTCTCACGTTGGTAGGTCTCTTTTACATTTTCTTTTTCACGTTCTTTTTAAGCTCCTCGTTTTTTTTCAGGCATGAGAGTCGTGATCATTTATTCTATTAGCATGTTTTAGTGTCATAGTTTTCATTGTGCAAATGTTTGTAGTAAATTCGTTTATAGTATTGCCGAGTTACCGTTGGATTTCGTAAGCGAAGTTATTTTATTAACATATATTACATATTACATTCGTATATTATATTACATAAGTTATGATACATAGATGATAAGTCTTCGAGTTTTTTTATTGGAAATGTTGCAGTGTTTTTATGTTACTGTTTAACGATAGGGTAAATTTGTAGTGCTGGTAAATCTTCAAACTGGTTTTATCAAGTCTCTACTTGTCAGAATCAAAAATGCATGAGATTTAGTTTCAGGTTTAATGACTAGCGTTTTTTCTCAGTATGTGAGTCCCATGCCATTCTCCTATCAAGTGTTAGTCAAAAATTTTGAATTCTGTCTATTCACGGGTTATTAAGGTAAATAAGAGTGCAAAGGAAATATTTTAGTACTTCTGTTGAATCTGGTTTGGGGGTTGACTATGATTTTGTGATAAAACAACGGAATGTAAACTTGACCTTTCCCCCCCCCCCCCAAAAAAAAAAACGTTGTAATTTTAATGAGGCCTGTATGGCATTTTGATGTTTTGTAATTATTGCCACTGTCTGTGGTTGGTACCTGTTAAAATGTCGGAACATCGTGGAATGTTGTGTATGTCATGCATTGCATTTGTGCAAGTATTGATCCCTGAAACACATCTGCAAGAATCGATCTTATTTAAGATTCTGCCAAGCCAAAAAATCTTTTAAAAAAGAGGTTGCTGAACTCATCTCGCCGTTTATACCTTTCTTAGCCATCCTAAGTAGCACATTAATAATGATATATGTAAATTCGGATGCCCCATGGGATCTCCTACGGCCCAGATTTTATCTCATTTATTTTGAAGATTTATTAGATAAAGCAATACCATAAATCTCATTTCATAGATTATTTATACATAAATTTGTCGACGATAGAATAACCGCGATACCAACCAAGAACAACGAAAAAGAAATGGTTCTAAATGAATTCAATAAATTTTCTTCCAGATTAAATTTTACCGTAAAATTGTAAAAGTAGAAAACAAAATACAATTTTACAAGTGCATTTAATTAGAAAATCGAATAGGGAAATAAAAACAATCTGGTTGCTAAAACTCATCCACTCTGAAGATATATAAATTATGCCAGCGAATGTACAAACCCATATTTAATAGCATAGCAGATCTCCTTCAAGCATATGGGTTGGAGATACCCTTACAAACTGGTTTGCCAATTACTAAAACAAACACTTAACATTAACATTAACACAACCTAAACCCCAAGAAACCAGTAGAAAAAGATACTATACAAAGCCCCCCAACACTCACAGAGAGGATATCAAAAACTGCGAACAATAAAATAATTGATTACGCTGTTATATACAAAACAACGGTCATACCAATGACTCCAAATCATTTGACCCGTTATGGTATGTTTAGTGTTAAATTCTTACTGAAACTTTAATAAAATTAGGGAGGTTTTGGAGCTTTGGCAGAGGTAAGTTGGCAGATCAAAACGGTTCAAATTGTATTTTATTGATTTTCCACTATCCAATTACATTGTGTTCTAAATGTACATTAATACCCAATTATATTGGGCTCTTTATTTTAAAGCCTATAGATGAACGGTTTTTAATACAGCGCACGAATTAGGCACGGGTCAAACCTGAATAAATACGAAGATAGCCGCCTTGGTCACAAACAAGGTAAATAAAGAGTTTGAGGATACAATAATCTTTCAGTTTGTAGGTGTGTCTTGAATTCTGTTATACCGCGCCAGGAGTTCCGCGGCATACTGACCATTAGACTGTCTCGGTTTCTTCGTTTCTCTGAACATCATGAATATATCCTCTTCTGGGGTCCACCGTCCTCCTCCGAATGCCTTCTTTAATCTTTCTTTGATGACCTTCCAGGAGGTCTCTTCATCTGCCTGAATCTGATTGAGGATATTTCTTTTCACACGGCAGACTACCGCTGCTTTCAGTGCTTTTGCATCTTCGTTGTCCAATAGATCCTCCGACATCTTTGCTTCTATTCGCCCCATCAGGCGGTCACCCCCTTTTAGAAAATGATTTAATTCCCCAGTCTCTCCGGTGAATTTTTCTAGGTCCGATACCGCCTTTCTCAGGTCCTGGGCTGTTGCCGTACGGACCTTTATCCATTCTAGCGTCGTGGCATGAAATTGCGCTAAAGAGACTTCTGGTAATGGTTGCATCACCTGTGCAGGTGGGTTGGCAGCTGCTAAAGCTTGGTTGACTGCAGCTTGAGGTTCGTTGTTTTGATTCATATTCTCTAGATTCAGAACTGCTTTTCTCACTAATCCGTTACTGGTCATAATTCAAAGAGAACAATGAAAAAAAAAATTCTATTAGACTGAAAATTAATCCGGTGTCTAAAGATCCCGGGTTTCGGCACCAGTTAAGTATTGGCGAAAGCACAATGTCAAGAAATAGAAAAAGGAAAAAGATCTAACTCGCTTTAACTGCTGTAAAATACTGATCTATTTGCGGAGCCTGTCCGTCTATATATATACAATCGGTCAGCTGTTCTCGATCAGCTGATATGGACCTGTCAGCTGACAGTCCGTAACTTATATACAAAATATTAGGGAGTTATATAAATAGAAACATTGCGGGTCTATGCTGTTGGTGAATTTAAATTGTTTCTTATATTTGTTATACATTTATTCGGATAGATAAGGTTTATTCTTACATTATATAAATAGATTACTAATAAACAATGCTGATTCATCCTAGGTTAGCTTCGAGCTAAAATCTCTAAAAGAAAAAGAAAATTGGTGGCAAATCTACTTATTAAATTTTAATTTCTAATTTTAGGATATATATTATTATGACAAAAAAGATACCATGACAATTTAGTAATAACCAACCAGGAGAATAGTGCTCTGAAAATTAGAAAATCATTAAACATTGAATTATACTTATTAATTTTAAGATTTAATTTTAACATATTATTTCTCCTTTCCAACCAACTTTTATAGTAATAAAAGTGGTTAGTGTTCATGGCCAATTTTAGAACTTCAGGTCTGTCGGAGCTTTCAGATTCCCGGAAGCTATTAAACTTTCTTTATTGATATTTTTATTTTGAGTTTTATCTGTCCATGACAATATTTTTTTCTCATGGAACTATTTTGAAATATCCTGCAAGCTGTTCTAACACGATAAAAAAAATTAATGATCGGAATAATTATTAATAATAAAATAATTTAGAAAAAGTATAATAATTATGTGGCTGTGGGAATTACAGTGCTCATGGCGAGAAGGACAGCAATAAGACATTGCTTTATAATTATATAATTATATTTACCATAAAAAAAGTGTTTCGTAAACCTTGTTTAAAGTACATAAATATCAAGTAAATATTATACAATTTAAAGTAAAATATTTACTTTAAAAAATCCATCCGAAACGTTGGAAGCATGGTATAAAAATGTAAAATTAATAAATAGAGAAACTAAAGTAAGAAGGCTAATAATTCCTATAATAGAAAAAGTGCAGTAAAATCAAAAAATTGCTTTCGAATTATGAACTACTAAAAATAAATTACTGTTACTTGGTCCTAAGACATATTTTATTTTCACAGTGATTGGGAGAGGAAATAGGAAAAAAAAAAACTAGCAAAATTCAATAGATTAATTATTAGTACTCTAAATAATTGTTGTTTTTACATTGTTAACATCTGTCTGAACACAGCTCCGTATCCGTGCGCCTAAAACGTGCTACGATGCATAACAGCAAATAATGCTCAAACTGTGAAAGAGACCTTGGCTATTTATAGAAAACTGACAAACAAATAAGAATAAAAGACGAGCGATGGCGCTCCACACTCTTGCACAAACTGTAATTGCAGTAGGATGCGATTGTGCCCGATAGATCTCTCCTCAGCTCCTAGTGTAAGGTAGTGGGCCTCGGTCAGAATCCTAATCGTTGAGCAGACAAAAAGTATCCAATCGTTTTTTCGACCACTTACATTTTTTGTCCGAGCCACTTACAGGTAGTTTCTTCACAAAGGAAAAAACGAAAAGCGTTCATTTGACTAAAAGCCTTCACAGTTTCTCTTTGAGGTGACCATCGATACCAAAGAACTGTCATGTACAGGTACTTGCCTTTATGGATCGACTTTCTTCAACAGTCTTTCTTACCTCCGGCTCCTATAAACTATCACAATCGAAACGATAGTGAAAGAGGTATCTTAGAATTCAGGACTATTGAAGTGTATGTGTGTGTACATCAGAAATATATTTAGTGCTTAGGTACCACTTTCAACGAAAATCTCCTAATATAAATTATGAATTTTTTTAGGTAAAACCTAAGAGAAAAGAAGAAAAATAAAAAAAAAAAAACAAAAAAAAAAAAACCAGTCGATAAAACAAGAAAAATTGAGGACAATTACATGAAAAATAAATAATAAAAAAATATTTGGTGAGGTAAATTTTTTTTTTCTTCCGAAATTCATTCGATTTTATAGAATTTTGAGGTGAAAATTGTTTTAACAATCACATAAAGGCTGTAAAATATTTCATCAAATGTATGTTTTTCTTTAAAATAATCTCGTTTCGGCTGTAAATCCATGCTGATTTTTGCTATTTTCTTAAACTGAATTCATTTTTCATTATACCCTATGAAGGCTTTAGAGCCAAATCGTGGCTGTTTTAAAGAAATATACATTTTGTGAAATATTGTGCGGTCTTTTTACTATAGCGATATAACCTTTTTGAACCGGAACCCTAACATTGAATTTAATATGAGAGGGTCGTACACCACCTTAAATAAAAAATTAAATAACGTCGAAAATATGTAAAAAAAAAAAAAAAAAATGACTAATATAAGTTTTTTGCATCTCCAGGCTTGGAATATAATCCATAAACATTTAAAAACAGGCCTTTCAATCGCTAAAAAAATCGGTTCTCATAAAACATGCATAAAATTATTTACCGCCAATTTATTTCTGACTACTCTACTCCTACTTGGATTTTATCGATGCTTAATCTGCGTAGTTAAGAATTGATTTTGTTTCCATCACTTCTGGCTGTTCGTCTTGGTCAATTTTTATTCTTCCGTTTCATTGATAAAGGCCCGCCACGTTTTTCGAAACGTTCGCAATCATTTAATAATTTAATTGTATTTAATAATCAAATATTGTATATTTTATTTTGTACTTTCCTCTAACGCCAGCTGCTTAATTAATGTGATGGAAATCAGAGTAGATCAACACACTGGCAATGGTCAGATTCTCTACTCAAGTTGAGTGTTTGCGGCTTAAGCGCACTGGCGCACTACTAGCGATGCGGCGAGAGGGATGCGCTGGGATCTTTTGAGCTCTGTTCTACCCCTCATACGTGGGAATAGAGTGTCTCAGGGATCCTCAGGTCGATTGGGTAAATATTGTATATAGGAGTGTTAATGTGACTACAGATTCTTTTATTTTTATCATTATTTTTTTTTTTCATGTACGTTTGATTATGTTCATTTTTTTTATCCTTCTGTTTGTATATATTTTAAGAGAGATTTTATTTATTTTCATGTACTTTTATTTTGGTTATCTATTTTTCATTCTTATTTTATTTTACTAAGAATGTGATCATTTTTCACTATTACCTATAGCCCAGAACGGTGTGGCAGATTGTAATATCTATCAATAAATAAAGTTCAATTAAAAAAAAAAAAAATACACATACATCTTTTTGGGAAAAACTCTTATGTATAAAATTTTACAAATCTTTGTCACACTGCTTTTGAACAGTTTTCGAGGACATTCTGTTACGATCTTAAGAATATCGTTGGACTACTTCATATTAGTGGTAAGTAGATGAAAACTAACTTTACGAAAAATACAACTAAAGGTTCTCTCTTTAAGAAAATTAATTGAAATGTGATTTAAAAAAAAAAAAAAAAAAAAGAGAACCTTCATTTTATTTTTCGTAAAGTTAGTTTTCATCTACTTAGCACCACTGTGAAGTGAGTCATCGATATATTAGTTTTATTAGATTGAAAAATTAGATTTAGTCTCATTTTCTGTAGAAAATACTATATTGTGATATATTATAGGCCAATTTGTTCTCAACGCCTCAATTCAAAATTTATTATTTGTTCCTTAATTTATTCCTTCTTGGTTCCTTTACTGATTTCTCTGCACTCAATTTACTCAAATACTCAAACATACAACGTGTTCTTGAATATATGCCAGGCGTCTATAAGATTTAGTAGCTTAGTGTACTGACTACTAAATCCTCGCTGACAGACTGACAGGAGTAGGCCCGCCATTATCCACGTTACAATGGCACTCTATGTTTCCAATATAATCTAGTTTCCTACATCAGGATCTGGCTGACAGCAACCTGACAGTCCCGTGTGCTCTTCTGCCGTGTGGCGGTGTTCACTTTATCGGATAGGATTTCTCAGGTAGTGTCATGAAAGTCAATTAGCTATTTAAATAACAATACATTAACGGTATTAAATAAACAAATATGACTTAACTCTTTGCTTCGGGTGGTGTAGTTCCAATCTGTTTTACTTACTCTGAAGTAATTATCTTCAACTCTCATTGTATTTTCCCCGTAAATATTCCACTTTAACATGGTGTGGAAGGTCATTATAGAGGACTGAGGGTGCATTTTATATCAGTTGTTAATCCCTAAAACACTTACTTTTATAAATATTAATATAAAACTTCATATCGTATATGCATATTCTCAGATTTTCGTTTATAATTGTAAGAATGTACATTAGCAGAAATTGTATCTTTTCATTTATTATTTTTTAGTTTAATTGTATTTGATTTTTTATAAATATTTTTTCTTTTTATTTATTATCAGAAGTCATCTTATGTTTTATGACATGACATTAGGTTTTATATAATTTTTTTTTAATGCATTCTGTTAATTTTGTTGTTTTTTTGTATCTTTTCAAATTCATTGTTTTATTTTATTTTAAAAAGTTTTGTAATTTCATCTCTATTTTGTAATTTCGTGTTTACTCTAAAGCTAAGGCACCTCTAAAGCCTAATTTTGATGCCTGTATATTATTCTAACGGGATCAATCCCAGAATCAATAAAGATTATTATTATTATTAAATATACATTTATGTATGTATACAGGGTGTTTAAACGACAATTTGGTGGATTTCAGTTATAGTGAATAAAGTTTTTTTGTAATTCTACCAGTTTTTCTCCAGCCAGCTTAAGTTGGGATTTACCTGTATTTGCGGCATGGATTTTAATAGAAAATGTAATTTAAAAAAAAATATATTGATATTTTTTCCCATCCGCATCCTGAAGGTTTCAACAATTTTATTTATTTTTCCCCGTTTTTGACGATTTTCGCGCAATGGTGATGAAAATTATTTGAAAATTATATTTAATAAAATCTAGTCATCACAATTTGAGTAAATCGGCCCGAAGAAAATACCTAAATGTCACAATAATGGATTATTATGACAAATTTAATGCCCAAATGATTTAGTTCTTTACAAACGATAGATGATTTTCTATGAGAATCTTCATTATTCATGATGTTGTTAAATGAAAAATGTTTTACCATGTTAAATGTAGTCCTATAAGTATAGGATTGTGAGCAGTCCTATTTAAAGTAATTTTAAATGTTAAATCCATAAGAGCTCCTAGCGGATTTTTTGGGTAACTTGTTTTATAACCTTTCCTTCCAAAGATTCAAGTTATTGGGAATTTATTTACTTCCAAGTTTTGTTTAATTTAATTTATTACAATATGTCTAAATTAAGTGAAAAGTGAAAGTTGTGTGAAATTTTGGTCACTGAGTGCCTTATTGATATTCTAATATATGAGGAATAGAATCAAGATAATTAGCAACTATTATTACGTTACTATTATTTTCAGGCATTTATTTGTTATTTTTAAAAACATCCTAAGCAATACTAGCAAAATCAAAACACAAACTACGAGCATGTAACCTAATACAACAACAAACAAAACGGTGACGAGCTCAGCTGGTTTGTTGCGTGACGTCATTCTCCATTTAACAGACCTAGTAACAGACTCTCAAGCATGTTACATGTTATATCGTTTTAACATGGTAAAAGAAAGAAATATTTTTCCATTTAACATGTTAAACTAAATATCATGAATATCCCCATTGTAAGTATCTCCATGGAGGTACTTCACAATACACATCCGTTGGAACTACCTGATAAGAACTGTTGTGGTTTACAGAATCTACTCACTACTAAAAGAAACATCCTTTATCATGAGTAAAATAGCATAAAAATAAGTTTTAATTTTTATATATATGTCAAAATATTTTTCACGGATCCTTTATATCTTAGATGCATTTTCCATTCGGTACCCATGATTTTCTTTTAGTTCCTCCATGAATCCTTTGATAGTGAGAAACAAAAAATATCTAAAGGGCGGAATTGTTGATATTCATATATTTTTTATCATTATTTTAAGGAAGACCTTTGACAAATCAAAAACTTTTCTCTATTACATAATTTCAACTTTTAGCTGTCAAATATTCTTTTAGTGTTAATAGCCTGTCCATATACCGTTTGCCTTTTAGTCATGTAATTTATTAGCCTGTTAATGAAGACATTTATGATTTAATCGAAAGTCAACAAGTTATTTGTCGAAGGTTGTTTAAAAATCAGGCAGTTGACCTGTTGACCCTTACGTTCTCTCCATAGAAGATGTTCGCCGCACTCATAACAAAGTGCCTCTCATCTGCAACCTGTAATAAACCTATTTATTATGCTCAATTATTTATTACCGCTAACTCCATAAAAACTTAAACAGTGAAAAACCTCCTAGGGTTTAAGATGCTTTTATGGGCTTCAGTAGGTGCAATCTCCTTTCTCCGAGATGGAACTCTTTCTCGAAGTGCCCAGTCATTGGATGGGGAAAGGACCGCTTCTGCGAAAAGCATTACCGATGACTGGGACTTTGAAAGTCTGTTCTCAGGAAGCGGTGAACAATTGAAATTGTATTCTATTAGTTACGAAGTTAATTAATTAAATTAAAACGTTTCTTAAAAAAAAAATTTTCACCCTTCTATTAATTTCATTATTTCAAACAAAACCATATGTATACATAATAATACTAATACATAATAAACATAAATGTCCTTTCTTTGCCTGAAGGGCATTTTAAGGTAGGTTCTGGGATCCGCTGTGTGCAAGATATCACTGTGGCGCTTACTGGCCGTTTGCTTTGTCACGAGTGGGAAGGGACTCTCTACTAGTGATGGATGGTTGGGTTTAGACTGAGTGGCGAGCACGTCGACCAAGGGAACAGTGCCTTGCCACCTCCCAAGTCTATTTTTTCATACATCCTTTATTAAAGAGATAAATAACAGAATTAATATATATCTAAATATATCGCAGGTCGATTTATTATTTTATCGTAACATCCGATTAAGGCAGTTAACAACATGTAGCTAACGCCAGTGGAGTATTCGAAAGGCGAGGAACGTTCCGTTAGTTAGGTGAGAAATAAGACGGCTTTAGACTGCAGAGTCCAAAGCCCTTCCCTTGTCGAAGACCTCGACTAAGGAAACAGAGCTTTGCCACCTCCCAAGTCTCGGTAGAGGGGCGATATCTCGACAAAGGGTTATAACAAGTCTTCAATCCATCAAAAAATTTGTGAAGTGCCTGGGACTTATGAACTCCGGTACAGTGGGAGTTGGAGCTCTTCACGTAGGATTCTATTCTTATCCCTCTGAAGCATAGTTCCTCTGATGATTCTTGGAAGAACAGATCCCTGAAAACCCTGCAGTCTGGTCAGCGATGTCTTATAGAGGTGTCTTATTAAAGGTCCATCATGGAGAAGAGTCGGTCTAATTATCGCTTTGTAAATTCGTAGCTTCAGGCGTAGTGAAAGCTGCAGTGAAGTGAGCAGATGGTGTATTCTGAAGGGACATGACGGCCGTGCGGGTTTCGGCGCAGGTCCCAGTGCGGTCGGTTCGAAACGCTGTGGGTTCGATTTGGACCTAGGGCAGTTAACATTCATTTTTCTGCGGTCCCGAAGAATGAATCTTGGCACTCCCACCTTGCTTAGTGCACGGTTGCAACTCAGGTAGCCGCCATGGGTTGGCATAAGGGACCAATTCGTTTCACACTTCTCACTCTGGCTAAAATAAAAGTTGTATTGTCCATCTAGTTTTTCCTCCCCATTTTGGGGGGAAAAAAAAAACGTTAAACCTAATAACAAAATAATCTAAAACCAAAAATGTTTGAATAGCACTCATTGGAGTTAACCACGGTAAAGTCAATTTATATTGCTCTGCAATTTGAGGATCTTTTAGGCAAACTCTTTTAATGATAAAAGAAACTGTGAATGATGGTTATGGCATTGAATACAATGTTATTTGAAGCTCTTTATGTCTTTAGGATTCATACCACTCCATTGATTTTCGGTTAGCATTAACCTAGTCTTTATTCATTGTACTACTTAATATCTATTGTCGGTCCTTTTTGAATTAATTTGTAATACCTATTTTACGACAATAGTTGAAAGTGATATATTTGTTATAAAATAAATTATTAATTAATAATAATGCTTTAAAAAATTGATGAACATTCTTTTAGTTTATCTAAATTTATTATAGTGACATCTCATGTAAGTTAAATTTTATAGAAAACGTTTTGTAACAGCTATTTTATTTTTTACTTTTTTATTTTTAACTAAAGTAAATTATTTTAGATTTTTTAGACAATTTTAATTTTTTTTAAATTTGTATTTATAGGAATTACATGTATTAACTTTTCATTGATTACTAGTCAATTAAATAATAACTAACATAAAATTATTTTTAAAAAAACAAAAACGGATCGCACTATTTGACCTGATTCCTTAAATTGCTTTCATTGAAGTTAATGATTCCTTAATTGAGCCAAAATATGCAATAAGGAACCAACCTATATTGTTGTGAAGTGTTTTAAGCTATATCGATGATTTTTCAAAATTATTCGGTGTTACATGAACCCAAAGCTATATATGTATATATATATCACTAGTAAATATAAAAAGAGCTCTGGATTTTATTCTGGTAATACAAGAAATAACAATTTAGCAACTTTTTTAATTTAAAACAACAAAAAAATATATTAGTTGGATATAAAGTTAGTATAGTGCTGGAACCGGTGGACACAATGAATCCAGACATATTAAATAATTAATATAACGTATTAACACATTCAAATTCACAAACAACAACTTGGTATTGCATACAAATAGTAGATATCGGAGGAGAGCGTCTACGACAAAGCAAAATATTGCTGTGGCGTATATGTTGTCGCCTCGTGTTGTACTTGTGAACGATACGAAACTATGCAAAATGTTTTTCCTTTATTTTTCTCTTGGGAAACTGTGCTAATAAACTTAACATTTGATATTACAAAAACATTAGTGGCGACTCCCTCAAATGAGCAATGTCGTGACTGACAGAACTCGGAGACATGGAGCGATGAGCAGAAGACACGCTGTGTTGTCCATGTAATGGTTTGATGGCTTCATAAGTACCCTGTCGATGATAGTTCCCCATGTTGTCTTCTGCAAAACATGAGAAACTATGTCTTCTGCAAAACATTTTTTTTGCGAAGAAGTTGTGCTTGTCAACAAATCGCAGTTTTCTACTATTCCTGTGAGTGGATCATGTCAGATTGGTTTTACATGAACTCAGTGGAAACGTTGAATAATATGACGAAGTGAATAGTTCGTCATATTATCCAACGTTTCAATCTACATTACAGGTCATAGTAATGCCGAAGTAAACAAAATACAAAAAGTTGTGTATTATGATAGGTTTATAAAATGTACATTGTAATAATTAAAAGAATATAGAAATTGAACTATATAAAATAAAATTATAATTCATATCTTCAAATTAATTAAAATTTATCTTAGTAATTAATTCATTAAAGTTAAGACTAAAACATCTTTAAAATTTTATCACATAAGATTGTTAGAATTTTACATAATTCTCAAAATTAAAATCCGTAAAATCAAAAATTAATAAAATTAAAAAAAAACGTATTTGCTTTACATAATTTTCTATATGTCATTGTAGTCCTACCCCTTTGGAATATCTTCTGTATTTTTTTTACTTTGCCCTGATGGAAATCTGAATTGTTGATCGGAACCTTGGTTTTTAATTAGTTATTTTTTTCTCTACTATTTCAATTACCTTACTTATTAATAATTAGTAGTATAAATATAAATAAAATAACCAATTTCAGGACAAATAACTATTTTTTTTTTTTTTTTTTATTTTCAAATCCTCTTTATTGATATATAGTTACGATTACAAATATACCTACTAAAAAAAAAAACTGGTACGGAACGCACAGTATGCAAATCCCACCACAACTCCATTTCGAGTGGTGTACTTCCTCTGACTCTATATTTCAATCATGAGAAAGCGAAAATAACAATTAAAACATAGTAGTTCTATACTAAATTAAAGTATACTTCCTACAAAAGTTGTTATGGTTTTTGTTTTCTAAACCATGTAGTTTCTAAGTCAAACAATAGGACTTTTGACAAATAACTATTTGTATCTGACTGTGTACTTCACAAGAACTTGAAGATAATATTTTTTGAGAATAGAACAGTAAATAAATGGAGAAGAAAATATTTTATTACTTTTTTCAAGTATTAATGTTGGGTCACTCGTAGCTCAGTGGTTAAGACACAGTCTTACCAAGTTGATGTATATTGGCGGTGCCGGTTCAAATCTGGCCTGGGACGTTGACTTTTTTCATTGAGTGGCAGTTCCACAAAATGATGAACTTTGACCTCCAACTATGGTTAGGCAGTATAGGACTCCAATGGGAGTCTTAGCCAAAAAAAATAAAAAATATTTAACATATTATATCAAGATAACTGAAGATGTTCAGTTAAATAAATTCAGTTTGATTACTCATGTTATAAAATTTGTTACAAAACATGCAGTTCGGTTTTTACAGTTGTAAATAATTAGTTATTTCACTATGTTAGAATTTATTGCTTTATCATAATTATGGGTTATCAATTATAAAATCGGGCTAAATTTTATTTTCTTGAACCATTTTGATTAATTGTGTTATAATAAACTAATTATAGCATTCGACTTCAATATTTAATCAATTATAATCATATAATCGTCACATAATATTATACTATTACTATTATTTTTATTTTATACCAGATCGGCCTGGTGGACCTTACATGGTTGATATAACCGTTATATTATATATATATTTTTAACAGTTGATTATGGGGGGGTATAGTCTCGTACAAAAGTACTAACTATATACAATGTTCATATTAAAAGAAAACAATTAAATAAAATAAATAGATAACACTAATGTTTCTTAATAAAAGGGGAAAGTAAAATTAATTACAAAAAGTAATGATATTAGTACACTTAAATAAAACAAACAATTGCTCTCTAATAGTAAAAAGAAACAAGTTAATTTGAAAAAAGGACGAGATAAGAAAAGAGAAAAAAAATGAATAAATAAAGTGAGTAATATTAATAATAATAAGTTAAATAGAGGTAGTGTGGCTATGAATTAATTTTATATTTATTAAAATTTAGACAGAATGTCCTGCAGCAGTCTGGGATTCAGTCACATAATATTGTTTTTGAAATATTGGTTCACCAACAAAATTTTGACAATATAGAAAAAAAAATTTCGTCCAAAATAAACTAAAACTGATCTTATTTCCGAGAATTTACTTACGCCTTCATACTTGTTTTCTCTGGACCTGACCGACAGCGTTGGTGATATAATCTATAATTTATTTTAATCCTGTTCTATCACTTCTGGGAATCGTTCCTGGGGTTCATTTCATTTTCAAATGTCAACTTGTTCACTGGATTTCGTTTGAAATGACTTCCAAGGGATAGCGCATATTCGGTCGCTATAGGTTGGCGATATACCAATTACTACACACATTACGTAAACGCGAAACGGGAATTTTAAAAATTCAATTATTGCTACCTTGCTCTAATAAGTTGCTTTATTTGGATGATTATTTAATTTTACAATAAAAATAAATAAGTAAAATCTAAAAATCACGGCTCCATAAATATTGTTCACTATAGCCGATACATCCTTATAAATGAGGCGGTTTTACGCGATATCTAGTGTATATTTCGAAATAGAAAATTTTGCAAAGAATTTTTTTTTTGCTAAATGTTTAAGAAAATAGGATAAATGTGTAATTTTACTTAACGACAGGTAAAGGATTTGTAATAAAATAAAATGCTCTTGTCCTCATATTCTATTCCTAACTAATATTTGAAATAATTTGTTTTTCAAAATTTTCAGGATTACACTTTTTAATTAAAGAGAAATACAGAAATTCTGTATAAAATAGTTACGCTGTATTTTATGTCCTAAATTCCTGATACAATTTTTATTTGACCAAGCCTTTGGATCAAAATTGAAATAATTGGCAAATTATTTTAGGTTTTTTTTTTTTTTTCAATTATGATTATTAGAAATTGCCTTTTGATATTTTATTCTTACATTATTTATATTTTTAAATTTCAGATTTTTACTATGAGCCACTAAGCCCATTTTCATATCATGTTATATTATCATAAAGGGACTTATTCATGGCTAAATAATGAATATAATAATTGTTAAAAAAAAGTATCTCTAATGTTGAAAATTTAAGAAGTCCTATTGAAAAAAAGAAAAATGATTACAAAATAAAGAAAAATCTACTAAAATTACAGTTGTAGGTCACTGAAGAAATTCCAATGAACCAAGAAATTCGAATAAACGGGATTTCATTCATAAATGAGTAACAATTACGTCTAATAGATTTCTGAATGGGGGATACGATGGTTAAGACAAAATTGGAGCAAACCTATTTTAAACTGCTCAAAATCGCTGTTGAAGGTAAACTTAATTTTTTCTGAACATCTGACAAAAAATATGATTACTCATTTTTCCCTTGTGGTCTCCCAATGAACATTGGCTAGAACTAACGAGGAATTATCTTACATAGACAACTTTTTTACGTTGAATTCAGTTTCAATTTTAGACTATTGCATATCATTTGACAAATGTTCAGTTACTTGTTTCTCTAAATTGAATTTCGGGGGTGTGACCACCCCTGGGAAGGGATTCTAAAATTGAATTTAGATGCAGATAGGGAGGGAGGCGCCCTATAAATAACCAACTTACCCTAATTTGGAGGAACCCTTAAGGAAATTAGATGTAATAAACACCGCTTCTGTCGGTGTCTGCATTAATACCATTTATTTTATTTTACCTTTTATCTAAAATTTTTTTTCAGTTTATGGTTTATTATAATATGAAGATATATAGTAAATAGTATGTAGGTATATAGTTAATTATAATATACAAAATTCAGTCTGAATTAGTGATACATACAGATATGGTCCCGTTAGTTTTTTTTCAAATTTATCCTAATTCTTCTTTAAAAGCTTCAGCATTTTCTGCATTGCTAGAAGAGTTAATTGTTGGGTTTGAGTCTTCATCCAAATCTTGGTCTCTCGACAAGTAAATATTTTCTGTAAGATGTATGCGAATTTCGGATGGAATTAAAATTATGCAATACGATACTTACTGAAGTCCAAAGGTACGACTAATGAAAAAAAAATTGTGATTTTTTCACACATTTTCTTTAAAAACCCGCCAGAAATTGCTACAGATTTTCTGAAAACTGACTTTGTTTGCAGTGGACCGTGCGAGGTTAATCCGGTATTGAGTGAAAGCGAGATCATCCAAAGCGTTTAATTGAATCTTGCTTGGGATGCAAATGAACTGGGATCGCTACACGTGGCCTTCCAACCAATCTGTACCTAATAAATTACTTTCTGAAATAGCCGCTTCCTCTCCTAACAACCTTCTCAATGGGAATAGTTTAAGTTAATTTATTTTTCTAATTAATTACAATTATTTTTATGAGTCATGTATTATGTAAGGGTTTACATATTGATTTTTTCTTCTTTATAAAACCTTTAATAGAAAATTTGTGTGTGTAGCATATTTCGGGGTAGTGTCGAAGTAGTATCTGTTTAATACTTTATATATATTACTGTTAAATAATCCCATCTTTAGGTTTTGAATTCGTACTTGAAGTACTTCGACTTGCCATTGTTAAGTACCAGTGTTTGCCTATTTCAATGTTAAGTGCATTTATGGAAGTTATTTTTTTTTTTATTTTATTAATTTAAAAAATTACATCCGATATAGCCTGACCAGGTGACATCTATTGATAAAACATATCGATCGATGCCAAAACAACATATAAATAATAGACATAGGTGAAATTATATTTATTATTATTATTATTATGAAATTATATTTAAAATTATTACAATTTTGACTATTAGGGCGTTGTGGAAGGTATACAATTTTAAAGCTTGATAAGTGAATTCAATATGAATCAATATGAATTGATCTTAAGTATTACAACTAACAATTTAATTAACAATTACTAAAATGAAAACAATGTAAAAAATAAAAATAAAATAATAATTTCTAACAAAATTAAATTATATTAAATAAAAAATTATAATAATAAAAATAACATAAGGATTTTGAAGTGAATAATAAAGCTGCAAATTTACAACTAGTGGATTAATATAATGATGAGACTAAAACAATATGATCAAAATAAGGATCTAATAATAGCTAAATAAATAATATTTATTACTAAGCATACATACATTGCTAATTCTAATTGTAATATAATAAATAAATTATGTGATGTTAAGAAACAATATAGACAGATCTGGTTATTTGGTGAATCAAAATCAATTATTGGGCTCCTGAAACACTCGTAGGGATCCATTTTTTTGTTTGGCTTATTAGTAGAAAAGTCATTAATAATGGAAATGCAGATAAAATTAGGTACTTTTGAATAATAAGAAGTATATATCTCGAAGTTACTACATATCGCTGCTTTGCTTGAATAATGGGACATCTGACAAAAAAAAGTTTTGATTTATTTTGAAACGGGCTGTGAAATATAGAATGTCCCATGTTAGCAATGTCAAAAAATGACCACAGTCTTTGGAATACGTTTTTTGTGTGATGTGCAAAATCCTTCCTATTCAAAGAAACCGAGCAATATAACGAAATTCAAGAGTAAATGAGATTTAAGTTAAAGGAAGAAATACTTTATATTTTTAAAGATTGGCTTACACTTATTTAACGAGCAATAAGGTAATGAATTATTTAAGTTTCGTACCTCCTCAATTTTGATTTTGTATAGCAGTACATGCTAAATATTTGGTTAGTAGTAGAAAAAGGAGCAATTATGGATGGGAAACCTGACACACAGGGTAGGTTATTTTAAATTTAGTATTATATAAATACAAATTATATAATTAAATAAATACTATTATATTCAGACCGAAAAAGGATGAGTTAACAGAAGAATTTAGAAGGGAACATAACGCTGCATTGAGTGAGCTGCAGCCGGTAAATGTAATTTATGTTATAGCATATGGGCGTGTAAGTTTTTAGGACTTAGTAACTAACGGATCCATAAAATGTTAACAAATGTTGAACGAGAGAGTAAACGTCGGAGGGTTAGACCGAAACGTAGATGCGAGGTTAGCGTTTAAACTGAATTAGTAGATTTGGTTTTATAGGGGCTTCACTATACAGATGTATGCAGAAAGCGGTGGTATCGGGATCGAACATTCGCGCTCCTTAATTTTATTATTATTATAGGAGTAAATGAGAGTTTTAAATTTTATCTATGACTACACATTTACTTTCGTGGCTACCACATACGAAGTTTTTTTATATAATTCTTTTTTTATCTGTCGTCATATCCTGTGAAAGGAATAATTTTTTGTTGCTTTGCCTTATATAGCTTTAAAGCAGTTTTATTGTTTTATTTACCACATATTACTGAAATCCTGATTCATTATTTCGTGTTTGCAAAACTTGTACGATTATTGCAAATTTGTATGAATATCGTATCTATCTGTACATTTTAACGAGTTTTTAATAAAAAGAAAATAGTATTAAGTGACAATAAACAATTTAGAATTTTTATTTTCTCCTTAACGTTCTTATCAAAATAAAATTATTGGCAGTTTTGTTCTTTCATAACATTTGTTTCATAATGTTGTAATTTATTCATTTGGTTTCTTAGCTCTGTTATTTAAATTATTTATCAAATATAATTTTTTAAATATATATATCAAATACATAGCCATACCAAATATATAATAATAGCTTTATAATGATTTATAACGTGTTAAAACGGATATTGCTTGAAATATCTATTTTAAAATCTTTAATATTTCTTTTAATTAACTTCTAAATAATGATTGAAAAAAAAAATTAAATTGGAGAAGCTCATTAATTCTGATATGCGTGTAGTTAATTGAGTAATTTACGACTTAAAAGTGATTGGTTATAAATTTGATTACAAAACTGCATCGAATTGATTACTTAACTTTTTTTTATGCTAAAAGCTGTTAATCGTTACTGCTATCTGTTTAATATAAATGGTCTCAGGAGAAATTGGGTAGAATGGCCAGAGGGGTTAGATCAGAAGAAATAGGACAGAAAATAAAAATATAAAATTAATTTAAATTCTTTATAAATAAATATACACGTACATTCAAAACCAATGTGGACATTTAGAGTTTTATTGCTTTAATTGTGGCACTTCTGACAAAAAATTAATTTTGTATTTGACGTATTGTATAGTTTTTAACATAGACAATGGTTAATTTTTTGAACAAATATATTGACAGTCTGTTGGGGGACAGCTGGTAGAGATACTTTTCTACTACTGTAGAAAAATAAATCCCTGTCTATTATCTTTGGAACACGTCTATTTCAAAATAAAACTAAATTTTTATTTACAATTTTGATTAACGATTCAGCAAAAAAAAACTTATAAAACTATAAGTTCAATGTCCTTCATCCCTGTAGTAATTTATCTTTTAATCATATTTGCTGATTATCAAGATAAAAAAACTATTGCTGACGTATGTGTACTAGTTCAAGTATAGTAGTTCAAAAAAATAATTTTATAATTGACACTTCAAGAATAACAACTTTAGCTACTATATGTTGAAGTATATTAGAGTGATAAGATGTTTTTGGATTTTTGTATATTTATCTGATATTTTTTTTATTATACCTTATTTGACGAATGTTGACTGTAGTTATTTTTAGTATTTAAGGGAATTATGTTGTTGTTTTTTTTGGTCTCTTCAAATTATTTCCTAACGAATCGACAGACTAAAGAGAGCTGTAGATATTTGTTTTTTATTTAAAGTAAAAATTCAAATAATGAACCTAATACTGTTATAATTTAAAGTCAATATATCCAAATACATATCGTCTTTGGGCTTATGGTGGAATTGTCGAAGTGTGTGAAAAGCCCTAAGGGTGCAGCCCAAACTGGTAGGCGTTTCCTTGAAGATTCCACCTTTCTCCGACCCCGCTTGCCCAAATATTCGGAGAAAGGAACATTCTTCTGTCTGGACCTACATCCGTGTCTGGAGGTATCTCTGCAGTCTGCAACTTCACTTCATTTTGCCTTAACTGATAGTACAAGAGCCCAAGAGGAAAAAAAAGGCAGTTATTTCACCCCAATTTTTAATTATTCTGATAATAGTAGTCAAAATTGATGAGTCTGCCAAGTATAGGTAGGGGAATACAAAATGGCGACTATTTCAAAACTTTAATAAAAATGATTTTTTTCTTTCGGAGCTCCTTATCTTTAAAATTTTCCACAACACTAAAAAACCTAATAAAACATCAAATAAAGAAGAGTAAATATGCTAAAATATGAGCCCTAATATAGCCATTTATGTTTAATAGTTCTCAGGATATAGCTTCTTAAAAAGCAACATTTAGTAAAAAATGCACTGAAAAATCAGTAGTTTGTGAATTTATTTAAGAAATTTATATCTCAAAAACAAAAATTCGACGAACAAATATCTTATATAAAGTAGTTTATCTTCGTAAGAATAGTAGTTTTTTTATGATATTTGACAAAATAAATTCACAAAATTTTGATTTCTAACTGTTGGGACAGACATTTTGGATTTATGAAAAACAATATGTCAGGAAGAATTAAACGGGGTAGTAGTTTTCATGATATTCGAATATGAATATGAATTTTTCACGTGAAATTTTGTTCAAATAAATTTTTTTTAGCAATTATCATGTTAACTACAACTCCTATGAAGATCTAAAATAGCTATAAAGTAATCTAATTTATAGCATATTCAGGTAGCTTTAATTTGAGTGCTAGCAGACATATGTACGACTTATGGTTCCTGTGATGTATTTTTCAAGTCAAAATGTTAATCCAAACAGTTAGAAATCAACATTTTGTGAATTAATTTTGTCGAATATCTTGAAAAATACTACACCTACGAAAATTAACGCAATAAACTACTTTATAGTACATGAAATTTTTGAGATTTGAGCTTTTTTAGTGTTGTTGATAATTTTAAAGCTTTAGAGCTATAGAGGAAAACATTTTTCTTTTAAGGTTTCGTAACAACCACCATTTTGTATTCCCTCTACCTATACATGGCTGACTCATCAATTTTGACTAGTAATTATACACAGTTTTCATTAAACAAATAAAAAATTGGGGTGAAATAACTGCCTTCTTTCTCCTCTTGGGCTTTTGTACTATAATGGTTCACCACTGAACGTTTAAAATATAATTTCATATATTTAGGGGTATTCATAATATTGTGTTAAATGTAAAATTTTTTAACATGTTAAATGCCTTAAGTATAGCACTATGAGCAGCCCTATTTAGAATCATGTTAAATGGTAAAAGTATAAGAGCTCCTAGCGGATTTTCTGATCAACATGTTTTGTAACCTTTCCATCCAAAAATTCATGTTATTGTTTACTTCTAAGTTTTTATTAAAGTAATTTATTACAACATGCCTTGAATAAGTGAAAAGTAGAAGTGTAAAAGTTTGGTTACTGATTGTCTTTTTTAAAAAGTCCAAAACAGAAGACAAAAAAAAAAATACAAGTAAGTAACTTAACACGATAACAAATAAACCGGTGACAAGCTCAGCTGGTCTGTTTCGTGACGTCATTCTCCATTTAACAGACCTAGTAACAGACTATCAGCCATGCTACATCGATTCACATGGTAAAAGAAGGAAATATTTCTCCATTTAACATAAGTTCTTCCATTTAACACGCTTTAACATGTTAAACTAAAGATCATGAATACCCCTTTTCATTGACATACAAAAGGGGTATTCATGATCTTTAGTTAATGTATAAACTGTATGGATATTATATTTCCTTCAAGTTTGGCTTAAACATGCCTTAGTTTGAGGATCATCCATAAACGGATCAAACCTCGGTCAAGTTACTTATTTCACTTTATTAGCTTCTGGTTAGTTGAATTTAAAATGAGATCGAAATTTTATATTTAATCATAAAAGAGAACCTATAAAATTATAAGATAAAAGTTATTTCGAATGGAATATATACAGCAACCGACAGTCTTAAGGGCAATGCACCTTCTGTTTGATCGAGGTAAACATTTACTGGAACTCAAGATAAAACAGTTCCCACATCCTAGGTTCCCGACCTAACTTTTCATCGATATTATTGTCCACTTGATACAGACATATATATTGGCAACTATTTATCTAATGCTCAATTATTATTATTTATCATACGTTAATACTTATTGTTTGTAATCTGGTTGATTAATAAGGAGCTCCTATTCCTCGTTAACTAATTTAGGATTAAACTATGTCAAAGAAAAAACTAACTTTGATAGAATGTAGTACAATATAACTTCGTGATTTTTTATTTTAAAGGAATTGTTGTTAGTTGACCGTAGATTAATATGCAGAGATGGTCGGAGTTGCGGCCAGCAAATAAACAAAAACTATTTATTTGTACCGACGTTTCAACCTGAAATAGATAACAAATGGCTAAAAAACAATATAGATAACAATCATCACTTAGTAAACCAAATTTACGCTTCAGACAGTATTTACAAAATTGTTAGGTAACCAATAATTATGATTGATAATTTTATAATTGTTAGCAATGAAACCTCGTATTCTCAGAATTTTTACTCGTGCACCTTGGCTTTTCATCCATTCAAAGAGGGAAGTTCTGCTTTAATCTCTCTCTCTCTCTCTCTCTCTCTCTCTCTCTCTCTCTCTCTCTCTCTCTCTCTCT
>NW_027116139.1:82112-107848 GCF_000696795.3 Halyomorpha halys
CCCTCTCCCTCTCCCTCTCTCTCTCCCTCCCTCTCCCTCTTTTTTCTCATTTAAAACATTATATTAAAAAAAAATTTAATTATTTCCCACTAAAGGGCAATAGATATAGGTGTTACTACAATATAAGGACGTGAATATGTATGCTAGTTGGGGCGTAGGTCCCAGAGCGGTTCGGTTAGGAATTCTGTCGTTGTGGATTCGATTCCCAATACAATATTCGATCAGTATGAATACAAAATACTATAATATATTGAAATATTCTCCTTGACCTCAGTACTTCAAGATAGAAAGGCTGTTCTCAGAAGGTAAATTGCCTGTAGTGGTCGGAGGAACCCACTACTACATTGAGTCCTTGCTATGGAAGGTCCTGGTCGCCGATGGAGATTGGGTGCCTGGAGCCTTCGCCAAGGAGCCCCTCAGCTGCTTGTCCAGGGTGCACCTTTTTGCCGAAGAGTTAGAGCTCATTCTGGAATCTTCCTACCAAAAGATTGGGTAAGTCTTCCTCAATTCATTATATTTCTTAAATTAATTTTTAATGGATCTAAATCTAATTCCGAGAATTGAATTGTAATGTTTAGAGTTGGGCGTCAAAAGATGGTAAATCCATAAAATAAAAAGGGTGCACTATATTTCTCCCTTATTTTGCAGTTTTTTTGAATAATTTTCATATTTTTATTTTTCGCCTTTTCCTTTTCCTCACCTCAGTTTAACTGATATTTTGAATAAATATAATTTTTAATGATTAGGACAAAAAGTTTTGAAAACAGCTTATATTGTTAAAAATATAGATGAAAACCGTTGCTGCCAAAAAATACAACTTCAAAGAGACCTTGGTCGGGGAGGAGAGGGCGAGGGGGTGGTGAGTGAAAAAAAATGCATTAATATATGAAATTTGGTTTTTATATTGTACCAACGAGTGGTACAAATTAACGACCATCTCAAATTCATTGGCACATCAGGCCCATGAATTGGTCTTTGGCCTGCTTATTAATTAAAAATCGTTTAATAGAAATCATTAAAAACTGTTAAAATTTCCTTTTATTTCAGTCTCATATTTTTAAGTTAATTACCTGCATAATTTATTAAATATTCCTTTGACCAACGACATTTACCATGTTTGACCTTTAACGCGGGACCATCTTGTATGAATCAGCATCCATAATTTAAATAAATTTTCAGGGAAGCACAGTGGTCCATCCTCAAGGACTTCTTCATCGTCGAAGAAGACAGCGAGGTGAGAGAAGCTGTAAAGGAATTTAGTCTTACACTCCAGAACAAGACCGAAAAAGAAGCCTGCGAGGTTCATAGATTTATTTTTTTTTTTTATTATTTAATTAATTAAGTATAACATTAACATTTATTTGTGTAATATTAATGTCTCGACCGCTTTTATTCTCTACATATTTTGCACACACTCGTACGATTGAAACATGCTCTCTAAAAGTTATTTGTTTCTTCACTTTCAATAATCAATTCGTTATGAAGTATGATCTACAAATCTTATACAAAATCTAATTACCTCACATGAATTAAAAAATATGACTGAGAAATTTCTGTATCAAACTTAATAAATTAATTCTATAAATGAATATAATATGTTTAAAATTGGTTGCCATTCTTTCAGCTGGCATGTTCTCTTGAATTGCAGAGTTAATCAAAAAGTTAATACATCCAATTCCGAAAAGTAAAAGTTTTTTTTGAAAAATTAAAATACTACACAAACAATTACAGTTTATAATAAACTTTGAATAAATTCCTGTTTGGTAGGTCTTAAAAATCAACTTATCTTCTTAAGCTGCTCCCATAATAATTATTAAATAACTTTTCAAAAGTGGATTTATTGACTTTTGATTTAATAAATTCATCAGTTGAATTAATTTTTGTAAAATTTACGAATTCAAATTTTTTTTTTCGAAATTAATAATGCATTTCCTCCAATATTTTGATTAATGCGTTTATCTTAATTCAGTATGTAATGTATGTCCTTGGCTTGTACTCTTGTTATTGAGAAGAGAAAAAATGTCGCTACTTTGGAATAATACTGAATTATAACACACAGAACATTCTGTTGAAAATTTAGTGTGGAAGCAGCTCCTTAAGGTTCGTCTCTCATAAGAATTTCGTCTTTTGAGCAATGCTACTAAAACTTAATGTACTTCTCCAAAGTTGAAGAAAGTGGGCAATAAATACCTTTTTTGGACGGCAATTGAGCAGATGAAGTATCTGTTAAGCTTAGTTGACGAAGTGTGTAAAGAACTTGGTCTTTTTGTCTGGGAGATTGTAAAAAGTAATAAGATGCGACTTTCTCCAAAAGTTATGTTCCTCAGGTCCTGCCCCAACTGTATAAGATCTTGGAAGCCGTTTCGGAGCACCACCCTGATCCTGGAGGGAGAAGAAATAGGAGACTCCACGCGAGGTTGAAGGAGGTGGACAGCGAGCGGGCCGACCGCCTCCACTTCAACGACGTCAGGAAGATCAGCAGGTTAGTCCATCTGTTTTGTCTCTTATTGATAAGATATTCCTACTCACAGGAAGTTTGTACTCGAGGGAGTTGAAGCGTCACCTTAGCAAACTGGAGCCTGCAGTTGCGCCGGTACGAATCCTGCCTTTAGGCAGATTACTTTTATTTCCTGGTGGCCTCACGGAATGAAAACTTGACCCTTCCACTCTGGTTAGAATAGGTTGGCTACCTGTAGGATAACCAGTCTTTTTTGGGGGGTAAAAAAAAAAAAAAAATTCCTTCTTAACTGTACAAATTTACCTTACTCTTAATAATGCCTTATTTACCCAGGAGATCAGTAAGAATGAGGGAAGATACCACGCCCCCCAAATTTGAGATTTGAGAACCTACTTTAAACAGTGAAAATTTTGGTTAGATATTTTACTCAGCGAATTGTTAAAGTTTAAAACCGATACCTACTCCTCTGAAGTTAAAAATATCATGATATTACTGTTGAATAAAAAAATATAGTGTCATCCAGTCAAAATTCGATAAAGGTAAGTGAAAATTTTAAATCTAAAAGTTAGACAATTTTTTTTTATTTCGTACTTTATTTATTAAATGTTTTATCATTGTCGTGGCTGTTAGTGAATTTCATTGTCATAGCTTTTCAAACCTACATTCTATATATTAATAAAAACTGTTTATAAAATGTCTATTTGAACCTTTCTATTATTACTTTCCTTGATTTGGTGTTTTTCAAACATGTTTAGGGCCCTTAAATATGTTTTTGGAGGTGCTTAAGTCCAACATGCTGCTAACTACGCAAACGTAAGGTCAAGAAACGAACGAATTATTGTTTACGTGCGTATTGATTTATAGCAGAAATCCATCATTAAATTGAACTTATTGCCTGAGCTGGGCTGGTCCATTACAGGATTCCTCTTCCGTTACCCTGGATCATATTCCACTAGACCGTGGGTTCATTGAGCGTCCTTGGTCCTCACAGCAGTATCCCAGCCAACTCCATAGACCCTGTTATATATATTATAGGCTACTCGTGCGTTCCGGATTTTTTTTGTCTGCATTAAATTATCAATTGGCCTTGGCAGTGTTTCTGATTTATCTGCCCCTAATGACTTTTTTACAATTTTTTTCTGCTACTCTTCTACGTTATACATTCCCTTTTTTATACAGCTGTACTATTTCGAACATCGTATTTCGCCAATTTTTTTTTTTACATGGTGCGTGAACTAGCAAGGTCTACTACAGGAGTGTAATCTCTTTTAAGATGGAACTTAAATTCTTTATCCACATCATGGTTGGGGGTGAGGGAAATAGAGTAGAAGAATATTGCAAGAATGATTTTTGGACGAAATTTTATATGAAGAAATCTGGGGTTCTGCGGTCCTGGTCGGAATAAGTTTCTAAAGAAAACAAATGAAACAAGTTCTCTAAACAAAACCTAAATTTAATGCTCTGAATTTTCTAGAAGAAAACATAAATTGACGATTGTTTACTTCTGTATATTGTATTTATCTAGTACATAGGTGGGCCACCTTCCCCTCAGAAAATTTCTTAATCTGCTTTTGTAATTGACTGTTGGATATTAGTTATAATTTCATTAATTTATAAACAATAAAGAGTAAAAATAAAATTGCTCACTATCATCATTCGAATTTTTAAAAAATAAATAATGATTCAACTATAGGATTTTAAATTCTTACAGAATGAATTTGATTTCATTATAGATGAGTAAAACTTATACAAAACGGACTCCCTCGGATAAGACGATTTTATCCGTTATGCAGAAGTATCCATTAAGATGAGTTTGATATGAAAAAAATTACAAAAATTAAATTAAATTTTGATATACATATTTCCTTACAATCCGCTCCTACCTCACTGATAGAACCTTTAAAGTAAATCATAACCTAGCCTACTCATTTTTCGGAACACAGTCCTAACAACATACGCTGATGACACATGTATACTTTCAGTAAACAACGACCAAACTAATGGATCACAAACACTACAGGCACACATAACATCTATTGAAGGAATGGTGTAAAAACTGGAGAATCAAAATAAATCCTGACAAATCCCACCAGATCACCTTAACTCTCCGTCGTAAACCTCTGCCCTCCTGTCCTACAGTATCCTTTCTGAATACTCCACTAACGCCTGTTGAACAGATTCGATACTTAGGACTCCATCTTGACAAGATACTTACTTGGAATCCACACACAAGACTGAAACGACAAGAAACTGCTCGTAGATTCCGATGCTACAACACTTACTTGACAAACGCTCTAAACTTCCCATTCACTACAAACAATTAGTATACACTACGATAATCAGACCAATTTGGACATAAGGAATTGAGCTCTGGGGCTCCACAAAACGATCAAATTCTTCCCGCATCCAATCGTTACATTCCAAAATCCTACGTAAAATCCTTGATGCTCCTTATTACTACGTTACAAATAAACTCATTCACAAAGACCTTAACATCCCATTCGTTGCAGATTTGACCCAAAACAGATATGCGTCTTTTCATTCCAAACTCCTTAACCATCCTAATCCATTAATTCCTTATCTTTCATCCTTAACAATCCCTGATAATCCTCCGAGGTGTCTGAAAAGAAGATGGCCACGGGACCTTCTAATTTAAATTTATGTTTGAAGTACTACCAATGGGTGGTTCCTTCCCAAGATTTTTAAGTGTATATGAAACATATTTACCTATTGTATTATTTTGTACAGTTGTAAATTACATTAAATAAATAAAAAAAAAAAGTTTTGATATCTATGCCTTCAATAGAATTCCGAAATACGTCTGGAGAAGCAACTATACAATTTTGTACAATAAGGGAAAAAAATCCAAGTATTAATCCATGTTTTAAGGGCATTTTGTCTCAATCCTAGTTTTGTAAGACCCGCATTTGTTTTTTTTCTGGAGGGATTTTTTCAAAACGTTTCTATAATGATGTTTTTTTTTTAATGGTATAAATATTTTTTTATAACTAATGAGGTACCACGGCTTAACTGACATTGATTATTAATTAGTAATCCATTTAGCCTTTGTGACTTTACATTTGCTTCAATTGATTAATTAATTTAGATTATTTAATTTATTAATTTTTTTTTTAATAACTATAAAGTCATGTTGTATAAAAGATAATGTATCATTTTTTTTTTATTAGATGTTTTTCCAAATGATTAATTTTCGAAAAAGCATAAAAGAATCTATTCTATTCTTTAAATATAATGTTACCACAAACTTAAATAAGTTTGGTATAATACGTATTTTATAGTAATGATAATATAAAATACCTGAATTAAATTTTACATAAGAAAATTTATTTTGACAATTTTCTAACTTATATTAATTCTACCGCCCTTTTTATACATATATTTATTTTATAGTTTCATAATTTATGATACTGTATAATATTTTCAGATCATCAACAATATTTTTTAAATAGAACCTTAAAAAGAAATATCCATAGTAAAACCTGCTCTGGGAAAAAAAAATCCATTAGGTAGCGAGCATGAAAGGTTTACATTTATATTAACGAGCCAGGTATATTAATGTTGAACATATGTTTTATGGTGTCGTCTATTATAGGTGGTACAGGTTGTTAGCGCGTAACGAAGTCCGCCTAGTAACAGGAAATGTGTTCTTATATATCTTCTAATGTTAAAATCACTGTTATAAAATCTGATTTTTTATTTTTCAATATTAAAAAAAATGTCTCAGTCATATTTCATTATTTGTATTATGTTTTACAATATTTCAGCCCAATCGTGTTGGCCATTAAAGCTAAAAAATTAAACAAAAATCCTAGTACATACCTTTTTTTTTTTTAAATTAAAAAATAAGAGGTGCACAATCAAAGATAAAATAATTAATAAACAAATTAATTTACTAATTAGTGATTGTACTTGTCATTAGTCATTATTATTTTTATTAAATTCATTATTGATTAAAGTGACACTACTCATATTTGAAAAAAAAAAAAACTTAAAAATTCTATAACTTACATTGAAACCGTATAATGCTTTTTTTTTTTTTTTTTTTATTGGAGTGAACTAATACAATCTGGCACAATTAAGGATTATAAGTATTCATCCATAGAATTAAAAAAAAAATTAAATCATGATAAAAATAAAATAAAGTAAATATTAAAAAAAATACAATTATGACATCAATAAATAAAAGTATAAATCGATATAATAAAATAAAACTCATTAAATAATAACAAAATAATTTATGCACAAGATAGTGAAAATTAAATTTAACTAATAAAATTTTTTTTAAATTTCAGATGTCCAAACTTTATTCTATTTAATTATAATTTTTGTATTATTTTATGTTTGTTCTTGTTTGAAAATAAAATCTACGTGAGGGGTTTGAAACATGCATATCAAAGATATTACTTATGAGCAAGGTGAGAAGATGGAATTTGTTAAAATTAACATTAGACCACTGTTACACTAATCAGTTAACTGCTCATAACTTCAGTTATTTGAGAAACAACTCTTTTGACATTATGATTTTTTTATTAATACTTGTAAACGAATGATCACATTTTTTTCTCTTTAAACAAAATGCCGACCATATACATTGAATCTAAATTCAAAGAGTATGAATGTGAGTGATATTATTATGACAGTTTTTCAGGTTTTTTATTTTATTTTTTGCAGAAATAAGGTGTTTCTAAAATAATATATTCAAATGATAGTCACCAATAAAACTTCACAAAAAGATTCACGTCTAAAAGAATTCATTTTCATTAGTTCATTTCACGGTTCATTTTTTTTAGTATTACACAGTAAATTTATTCACTAAACTAAGCAATGGGCATTATCACATCCTCAATCTATGGACCCATTTACAAACGTTCAAAGACTTCTGGTTAGAACGAACATAATATGCAAATATATGTAATATATTAGTATATGTAATTTATATAAGCTATTCATTCTTGGAGACGGCGACTATATGTCGGCGCTTTTTCAACTACGAAAACCCACTTAATTCATAATGAAGAAAGATAGGATAATTAAATGCCTTTAACCATATTATATGATCCATGGGCTATGAATATGCTAATTGGATAGGTAATTAACAGACAATTACTTAAGATTCAGGGAGCCCTATTTACCGCTAGTAAGGCAGGTCTATTTTACTTTGCTGTATTTTTTACCTACTCTTGGTGTTAATTAAATATATGATTACGGTCCCGCAGAGTTTGAATGGGAGGTTTAATTAAGTAAATTAATAGAAATTATTTTAAGAGGTATATTAGATCAGAAAAGTATATTTTCAATTTATTTACTTCTCTAATAATTATAATTGTAAAGACATAGTTGACCGTAAATGAAATCAAGATGATGGTTGAATGTTTAGGATAATATATTATTACTAAAATATATTTACATTTTGTTGTTTCTGTTACACATCATCACCATCATAATAATTTTACCCCCTTTACCGCTTGTGCAGTGTGGGGTTACGATTTGTAGAGTCTGGATCAAATGTTTTTTACCCTTCTCTTGTTCCAGCCTCCTGAACGCCTTCTTACTCTCCTTCCAGAAAATGCGCGGTCTTCCTTTTGGCCTTCTTTCCACGAGATTTTCATACGTCTTCCTGGCAGTTCTTTCTGCTTCTTCTGGTCCATCCTAAGGAGGTGTACAAACCACCTTAGCTTGTGCTCCTCTAAGATGCTCTCGGCCAATTTAACTCCGAAGCTAGTCTGTATAGTGCTATTCCGTACTCCATGTTCCGTGTCCTTCCTTTCACCTTACGAAGTCTATTACACTTAAAAACAGAAAATTACATTGTCCTCACTCATATTTTATCTCACTAAGAACCATCTTCTTTTATAGTAATTATAAATTACAATCTAAAAATAAAAACCAACTTTAATATAATAATTACAAAATCTTGAATTGTGTGCGCATCATATAACCTTAACTTATCACACTATATACGTCCACAAATTTTGTTTACATTGGTGGGCTGGTGTTATCGCATTTTTGTGATTTTCGAAAGGAAAAAAAAAGAATCTAGAGACCAGATAAGCCGAAAATTATGAACAAAGATTTGTATTTTTATTTTGTTTTGAAAATTCGTATATTAGGATTTCTCGAGGTTTGGCGAACGAATATAAATTTTATTTTTAAAATTTAAAATATCATATTAATTAATTATATTATTATCATATTAATTAATTTATATCATATCGTATTAAATTAATTAATATAAATTTTGCCGAGAATACAACACTTTGACAAAACAACAAAGCCGTAACGCAATCTAAAAACATCAAGAGATTTCGGTTTTTCCCGTTAGAATTGGATATTTCTGTCTTTCCTTTTTTTCTCCTTTATTTTTCCATAAATTTTTTTAATATTTCGTATTTTTATATTGTTTATTATTGCTATTTTTTTTTTTTTGTTTTTCAAATAATCAAAATAAGTTTTTTTGAAAATTCTTTATTGAGTCCTGTCAGACTATTTCATTGAGGATAAGACCTAGCCGATATTGACGACCATTTAATTATTCATTGACATGGTGTTTAATTAAAATCATTAGTCTTTTAGAGAAAATCGAAAAAAAAATTTAAAAATCTATTCTATAAGGGGGGATTTTTGCTCACTCGATTTTATCTAAGAAGTTGCTGTCACATCCCAGGCATATACCCACCTAAAATATGTAATTTTATTTTCGTACGACTTGGCTGTTCATACCCACAGACCAATTTTCGTTGAAAACTGAAATTGGAAATTATTTTGTGATCACATAACTTTCCCTTTATTTTTATTCCTTATGCATGTAAGTGGAGTTAAAAGAACTCATTAAATAAAGAAAAACATTTTTAGTACGGTGTTTATACCCCCTTAGAATCCATGCCTTTTTTTCCGTTTAAGATTATTTTTGAAAAAAATAATAATGTAACTAGCTCTTAAAATACTACAAAAAATGAGCTTTTTACAACTGAAATCGGCCAGTAACTTTACATAATTCAAAATAACTGTGGGTCGTGTGCCAAAGTCGTAAATGTAGATTTTCTGCGTCAATTCAGAAAAAAATGCTGAAAAAATGTATTCATTCATTTTTTTTGGTTTCCTGGACTAAAACGTTTTATAGCTAAAAGTGTTGAATACATCAGCTTGAGGTTTATAGCCTAATAAACTCAAATCCTGAATTTCTCTAATTTTTTTCCTTGAAAGATATAAAAAGTTAAGCCACCCAACCCTCAAAATGTAGATACTTATCGATTAGCGAGGTGATATATGCATTTTGCTCATCACCATGATACTTACTGGACTATTTCTGGTGACTTTGTTACGAGAAAGATTTATTATTATGGTCTATGATAATCCATTTCAATCAGCTAATTAAACAAAAACTGACTGATATTAGCTTTCGATTGCATTAACCCACTTAAGAGAGCGATCAAGAGCATTGGCTCTTACGAAATCATCCGTGAGAATCCGACGACCGTCATAAAAATGCCAGATATTTTAAATCGGAGAGGAAGGCTAGTTGTCGCTGTAAATCCTTCCAACAAATCCAGGTAAGCGTGGAACAGTTATCAGTTTTACGACTCCACTTAAATAGCGCTTGAATGTTTCCACGTGGAGGGAATAGGCCGTTCTACGGCCTCCAGGGTTCATTAGTTTTTATAGTTTGCATTTTCTTATGCCAAGGTCTCAAAGCTTAGACATTTTCTCTCTTCGTTGCATCCTTCTCTCTTTCATTTGCTGCACTTTTATCGTCCCTTTGCAACTTGATCGTGGAGCAAACCGCAACATTATGCAACCTAAAATATTTTCTCACATTTATTTATAGAATCATGATCTATTGACTAATGGAATACGCAATCAGTCAAAAATAATTTTATGTGATCTCATAAGAATTATCAATTTTAGAGCCTGTTGAGTTTTATTGCTAAATATGTTTGTGTTTTTTTCGTTGTCACCGTTCATTGCGGTTTTTAGCAATTGATGCATCCAAGAAGCATTTGATGGAATAAACTACTAATATAAAATCTTTCTAAAAGAAACTTCAGTACAGACGTCCGTAGTTTCATTAAGTAATTCCTAAGATTATAGAAAACAAATATTGGCGTGAATCTGGAATTTCAGACCCGCCTTGAAAAATGTGTTAAGACTGACCCGAACCCTAGTACGTGATTTGGAATGAGTTGTTAATGATTTTATTTTAAGGCATAAGACATCCTTAATGATGAACGGCATTAATTTTATTGAATTTTTATAATTATTTTATTATTTATTAATAACTCTTTTTATTTTATTTCTTTTTTTTTTTACATTAAAATTAAGTATACACTCAAACACATTTTTTCTTACATACACACTTTATTCTGTGTATTAATAAAAAATGAAGTAGCTTTTTCTATTTCTTTTATTACTTTATTTTACTATTATTATACTAAACGTTTTTCTATTTTAAAATCGCATTTCATGCATTCCCTTTTTATAATTTTTAGTTTATTTGAAAGCTTTATGAACAACCGAAATTTAAATAAAATGAAAAACTTTTAAATTGGTGTAAAATTTAGCACCTTTTAATTTTTTTAAAATTTCATTTTCGGAAATGTTTACTGTTCTCTAATTCTACAATTAGCTGACTTTTTCGCTTAAAACGTTTCAGAGATCAATATTTTTTCAACTAAATAATTAATTTCGTTAATAAGTATTTAATCACTTTTGATAATACCGAAATATAGAATATAAATTTTAAAAATTTCTATAAAAATATTACGTTTTGTGAATTTTTACCTCAATTTTTTACGAAATTGAAAAGTGTTTTTAGAGTCCTGTTTGCAAGGGAATAAATTCAGAGTTATCCTCAATCCAAATCTATATAATGATTCGATTTCGCGAGATACTTGCAACAAGTGGATAAATGGAGAGAAAGTAGTTCTTTTCTTCGGTAGCTATTCAGCCCTCGAACGAAAGAGCCCTAACCAGATTGTCCAGAAAGGATTCTACTTCAGTGAATGCAATTGGTGAGCACACGTGGGGCCCAGCCAGGCCTTTCTTACTGATAGTAATACTTAGGTCATTAGCTCCAAGCCTACTTATCAGATTGGGTGCTTGGACCTAAGTGCTTTAACCGAGCCATTCCATGCAGCATATAGCCTCTTAACTTTGACCTGATGGAACTGCTTGGGGGTGCATTAATGTTACTTAAGGGTTTAGGGGGAGGTTGTCCCTCCTTGAAGGTACTGGAACCCTATGTTTTTTATTAATACAAAAAAGAGTGCTATTTTAGCAATGTTATTTTTTTTTTGTTCCTCACTATCTGCATTGTGGGAAGCTTATTATTTAACGTAAGTCATCAATATCGAAAATTTCCACTCATCACTCACTTTTCATCAAGAAACAAATTTGTTTGCGTACCTGTCTGTAGTCAAATTTTTCACCGGGAATCCCGTGTTGAAGCGGAGATCTAAGTCTCATAAAATTTTGTTTTTATTTATATATTATTGGAAATTTACAACTATATACAAAAACTACAATAAAAGAAATATGATAAATGTTTCAGAACACATATTAATCTCGAAAAGGACCACTCAATGATGGTACTTCAATAATTACTTTAAATTCCTTTCTTTTCAGGCTCTATTATCAGGGATTGTTAAGGATGAGAGATTAAGAAGCAATGGTTTGGATGGGTAAGGATTTTGGATTGAAAGGAGGTATATCTGTTTCCGGCCAAATCCGTAACGAAAGGGATCTTGAGGTCTTTATGGATGAGTTTACGGATAATTTTGGATTGTAATGATTGGATACGGGAGGAATTTGATCTTTTGGTGGAGCTCCAAATTCCGTATATCCAAGTAGGTCTTATTATAATAGTGTTTAAGAGTTTTTCTTAGTAAATGAGAAGTTTAGAGCTTTTGACGATTAGGTGTTGTACTATAACAATTTCAACATGAAGAACTTCTTTACAAAATTATGGATTTTTCTTTGAAGAATACTATTTTACGTATAACGGTTTGTTTTATTTTTCAAAAATTTATATGTGGTTGTTTTTATCAGCTATAAATAGAGTTTTAAGTTTAAATAAAAATAAAATACCATTAATTTCAATGTTTGGGATTATATGTTTGTAACATTACATGCTCTTCAACTTTGCATTTCAACTCATTCCATAGTGTATTTATTGTTTTTTTGTTTTTTGGGGGGTGTGTTTTAAGGCAGTTGTCATAAACCTATTAAGTATTATAGAAAAGTATATGTTTTACAAATTTTTAAAAAACCAATACAACACCCTTTAAATGATATTTGATATCGGTAATCTGCTTCCTTACTACTAAAGGTAAGGAAGTTTTTTATTCATGTACAAACTAGAAAAAAGGTCCACAAAGTATAAAATGCCCCCATTTACGTTTTAGACAAACCTATTGGCCGCCTTAGTCAGAGGGAAATTTTCCGCTTACTTATGTAGGTATTTAAATTTAAAAGACCAACATATATTGTAATTCTAAAGACCTTGGTTGCTACTAACTCCAAAGACCCGAGTTCTAATTTGTTGTTGAATTATTTTCTGTTACATTGTAGCCGTGAGTCAACCCTGTGGGTTCCTATAGTCCTATAGTCCTGGGCCCATCCTGTCTCATAAATTGGATAAAAATCTGGTGGTCGAGCGTGATTCTGACCTAATTGCCTCCTTGCACAACCGTTGTTATAGTAACAGTACTTCCTTACAAAGTGTCATGGGTTCAGTACTTTGTAATTAAAACCCTTCACGGGTTTTTAGCGGTACAAATTCAATTTTTTTCCTAATGACTTTTTCGGCAAAATGTTTATTAAATATTGTACTGAGTACAAATGAAAAAATCGTGAAATGGTGCAATTTTTTTCAAGATATTACTATTTATTGTGTAATTGCCGACCGGCGGGAGGGGACATCTCTCCTTCCTTCCACTGTCACCACCACGCTTCGCCACTGCTATCTTGATGAAATATTTTTTGCAAAGTTTGTATATGTTGGGACCGAGGTGTTCCTATATATATTTCATGAAATTTTTCTTCGCTTACTTTCGTTCACATATGCGCAAGCCTATTTTCCTTGACCCCTGTAGATTTCTAAAACATCTCTTCAAATTTGTCCAAACTTCAGAAAAATGGAAAATTTGTATAAATTCAATCCACTAATTTACAAATTATTTTTCTGGACAAGCATTTATTTTCAAATCTATAAATCTTTGTAAATATGTACCTATCCAATAGAAATCGATAAAGATAAACCGATCCACATACCTGGCAGAATAGATCTATTCAATATCATCATAACGATGACCTAACTAGGGGGAATTATCTGTTCTTTTTGACAAAACATTTTCTACTTGATCAAACTTTCCTTTTGGACTTTGGGACCTTTGTGGTAAACTCTCGCCTGCCTGCTCCACAGTATACCACACTTATTCCTGTCGAACAGATCCGTTACCTTACATTTGGATGAACGACTGACTTGAAGTCCCAACGGAAAACACTTACTAGACAAGTCTTAACTTTCAACTAATTACAAGAGACTCATTTATAAGGCTATAACAAAGTCTATCTGAACTTAAGGAGTTAAGCTTTGGGGCTCCACTACACCATTGAATTCCTCTCGTATCCAGTCCTTACAATTGATAATACTTCGTAAAATCCTTAGTACCATTTACTTCACAAATTAAGTCGAATAGATATCAGGACCTCAATGTTCCATTTGTTCACGATTTGGCCAAAACCAGATACCAATCCTTCCGTGATAAACTTATCAACCACCCAAACCCACTTGTTTCTAACCTGGCTTTTCCTCCTTTACCTGATAAACCTCCTAGACCTCTAAAAAGAAGATGGCCTTGAGATCATCTCTAGAAATGTTATTGGAATTCTATCAGTGGATAGATTCTCCAAATGTCTGTATTGTGCTATTGTATAACTAACATCAAATTTACTTGTTGTATATATATATATTTTAAAACAGTTGTAAATATCATTAAATAAATTATTAAAAGGACTTCGATACAATTTATTAGTTTATTAGTATAAAGCTGTTTTACGAGAATTTTACAACTGTGGGTATTATTTTTAGATTTGTATAACATTAAGATTAAAATCGTTATGAGAACTAATTGTTTTCCTTGATAAGAGAAATCCTTGTTCAGTGTGCCGAATCAGCTCATTTTCTGAATGAACCGGGCAATTTAGAGTGGAGAATGTTGTAAATAGCCCGCAGATAAAGAAATAAATCCTTGCGGTTTCCCCGAAGGCCACAATCGCCGTCGACTCAGCGGTTTTCCTCCGATCGTCTTATCAGAGTGAAGAGTGTCCTATGTTTAATTCGCTAGCGAACTCTGAACTTCGATTTCACCCGATGCTCTCTCTTGACGTTTGTATATCATGTTACGTGTTTTCTTGTTTACCTTAATATCAGAATATTTATTACTCGTTGTAATTAAAGATCACAGGGGTAATACGAAGTATAATACTTTTTCCTTGCGTGTTCAGACGAATTCTTTACCTGCGTTTGCTCCCATTCACCTTTATTTCTATGGAACATAAACGCACGACATTTATAATGTTAATGTGCTTGTACCAAAGCGTAGATCTCTTTATCTCTTTATTTATTATGTTATATTTGCCATCAATCGACTTTGGAGTTGGGAGACCCTCCTGGGGCACACCCAGCCTCTAAAAAGTGGAAATCCTTAAATAGATTGAACGTGAAGTAAATAAATAAATAATTTTCTTTATTAATTTTTTTTTTTTTTTAATAAATTTTAACTGGATTATTTTATTAATTTTTACTGGATGTTTTCTTTTTCTGTATCAATATAAACCTTCGCTACCTTATGTAGTGTGGGCGCAAACAATTTATATCAAATATCATTTCAAGGCTGTTGTTTTTGTTAAGAAATTCGTAAAAGTGTATATTTTTCTACAATATTTATAAGATTTGTCTCAACCATCACATAACTCCACCATCTTCTATGAAATGAAAAAAGGAAAAAATCCCAAATAAATTACTAAGTTGAAGAACATGTCATAAACGTAATAAAAAATCCGAGAAAATTTATATCATATGATTTTTTTATTCCTACTTTTGGACTGAAATATTCTTCCAAGCAAAAATACTTTCTTTTTTTTTTGTAATTCGGATAACATCCATTTAGCTCTTAAGTTCTTCAATTGAATTGGATTAGTCTCAGGTCAGTTCAAATCAAATTTAATCATCGTCATTAAATAATAGATTTAAATTAAAACTTGTACAAAGTTTTCTGAATGATTATTATTTATGATTTTTATCAGAATTGATTGACATTTTTAAAAATTTAGATATAGATTTAGTTAATAGGATTACTACATCAAAATTTCGACAATATTAATTAGCATAGCCAAACCTAACTTTTCATAATTAATATGATTAAAGATTTTATATATTAACATGACATGAAAATATATATAATTTTTTAATAAGCATGAAGCGCTCATAAATTTCCAATGAATATTAAGCATATTCAACAGTTATATGAACCAAACGGATCAATCTAGAATATCACGATAAATTACTGTGACCAAACCAGAACAATCATATCAATGCTTTCCGAGGGTAACGAGTGGTGAAAACAAAATTGATGGCGGATCTGCTTTCATAATCATGTAAAGTTGATTGAACACACAGACCCTGTGTGATGTTCGTGCATGCTGTCATTACTGATTCATGGATCTGTCCGTCGCTCTACTGTGCCAATGGAAGAATTGATATGGTCCTGCATATATAAATAATATAGTGAAAACGTATGAATAAAATCATTATTAATCCTGAATTTAGTAATAACAATGCAAACAAACTTTCACTTATAAAAGCCACGTCTTATTAAACATTTGATATTTGTTTAATATTTTTACGGGTTATGAGATCATTATACCTTTTGCTGTATGGCTTCAGTAAACGTTCAACTTGTAAAATGAAATTAACTGTTGGATGAAAATATAAGGTAGGGTTATAAATAAATGTATATAAGGTAGGGTTGTAAATCAGTTATCTATCCTGTACACATGCACAGTCCGAAGTACTTATTCCTTGGGCTTCATGATGACATTTTATTATTAAAAAAAGGTAGAATAGAAAATTTGTAAAATTCTGTCTGGGTTTCTACCAGTCAGTAATTTAAAAAAACAACGGTAATTCTAAGTAATTATGTTGTAGAAAGATAGTCCGGGTGGCGGTCTAAAAAACTATTGTTTTCCAACGTTTAACCCCATTTTGCAGAGCTAAAAGAAAAAACAAGATACAAAACATTTTAGAACTAACATAATATAAATATTGCAAAACAATTGTTATGTTTATAAAGTGTATAAAAAAAAAAATTGACCAGGTGTGATAAAAGTTCTACATACAAATCTACACTAATAAATTGTATGAGACTGCTCATTAAAATTAGCAATAAATATGGTAAAGAGATAAATGTATAAGATAGGTGAAATAGATATCTTCTAGGTGAGCTATAGTAATATGTAAAAGGGAGATGTTAAGAAAATTGATAAAAATAAATAATAAACGTAAGGGTAATCTCATGTCAGATTGAACGACTGACGAAAAAGGGAAAACAGATATAGAAAAATGTCCCCATTTTTTTTCTTTTTTATATATATAGATGGGTAAAATGACAGAAACATCTAATGTAATATCTAATATTATAATAGGTAAATTATATGCGATAAATAAAGAATTAACTTCTGGTTAATGTTTTTTATATACTGTATTAACATAAAAATTGTTTTGGAATGTTTATTTTAATGCTCTGTTAATTCTAAAATGTTTGTATCTTGTTTTTTCATTTAACCTTGACGAAGCCCTGCAAAGTGGGGCGAAACGTTCGTTAGCAATAAATAGTTTCACCGCCACCTTATCTTCCTGCAATCTAGTTTACTGTCAACTGTCAACTGTCAACTGTCTTCTTCCAATGTAAGTATAGTTGGTGATTAGGCGTATATCATAAATTGTACGAATGACAGGAAGACATTGATTGAGGTTAGAAATTAAATCCATAAAATATTTATTAATTTTACCTTTATTACTATTTATAAACAATTAAACGAATTCACAACATCTAAAAGTATTATTACTACTATTTATGCGTATAAATAGAAATAGTAGCAATAGAGAGTCCTAAAACAAGGTGGTTTGGACATCTTAGAACTCCAAATATTATCTTGCTAGAAAGACCTAGAGGGGGCAAGGTAGACCCAGAATCACCTGGGAGCACAAAGTTCAGGAAACTATCCATAGAAGAAATCTAAACTGGGAGAGAGAAGAAGATTACTGATCAACAGAGAACGATAATTCGAAGAAAAACGGTAATGACTTGAATTCGTTAAATACAGATTGTTGTTAACTGCCTTGAATAAACACAGCTAGTTGTTGCTATTAACGATAGTTGCAGCTAACAGTTGTCGTAATCAACAATTGTTGCTGCTTGCAGTTGCCGACATTCAACAAGGCAGCGCCATATCCACCCGGAATAGCTCTAGCCTTCCCTAATGAGCAATCACTCTGCCACGCGCCTCTAGTTCGCCCTTGAGGCCTATTTATCGAGATTTGCTATTCCTACTCTCGCCTGTTTATTTTATTACTTTTTTTTTACTCTACAAGATGTATTTAAGAAAAAAAGCTATCAATTTATCAGTGTTTGGCTTGTAATAGTAGCTCTAGATATATGTTGATTCTACATTTTGAAGAATATATGATAGTCTTTACTTGTAAATTTTTAATTATAAAATTTTTTTCGAATTAAGTGTTCCAGATAATCAATTTGACGTCTTAATTGTATCTACTCTCGTGATTGGCATATACTTAATTAGCAAAAGCCTCTTTTGCATATTTATTGTCTTCCTCACTCCTTTTCACGCTAAGCTATTAATTATTATTATAACTATGAGTAATTTTTTCATAAAAAATTAAAAAAATTAGAAACATGAAAAGCAGTTGCATTTTTGCAAAATGCAAATTAGCTGTCACTATTTGAGTTTTTTTTTATTTAATTTTTTCTTCATTTTATTCTTATCCCCCTTTTCATCTCATATTTTGTACTTTCTTTTATATTTCTACTTTTTAATCTATTACTGTTTGCGTTTTCATTTATTTATTATACTTATTTTATTTATATACCCTTGTAATTTTCCATTTTTTTTTTTACTTATGTTAAGTGTTCGTATCTTTTTTAGCCATGACGAAGCCCTGCAATGTTGGCTCATTAAAATAGTTGTCACTATTTTAATTTTTTTTTTTACCGTACCCGGACCATAGTCCATTTTTTAGTTTCATTTTTGTTTGATGTCTGCTGTTTTGTTTAATTGTGATTTATAAATTCTGAAGCCTTTGCAGAACCTTAGTAAGAAAGCAAAATTAACTTTTACTTTTTTGTATTATTTTTTGTATCTAGAGTATTTTTTATCCTGAATAAATCAGTAATTCCCTATAATTAAATAATACAAAAAATATTTCGACTTCATATTTCTTATCAAACAGTAATCCATAATTCCGATACTAAATTAAATTTGTCAGAAAGTGGACTCCATTTTGTTATGGAGTTTCTTATTTGAATTTAATATTTATTTTTAATTTTGAAACCCATTTAACACAAAATGGAAACTTTTTTAAAAAGCAACATTTCATAGGAAAATATCGAAAAATTTGTTTTGGGAAACCATTACTCAAAAATTCATGTGGAAAAAACTAATTTCTTGGATACTCCTCCATTCAAAATTGGCTCGTCCTGTAGATTTTAACGACATTAATTTAGAAATACAGGCGAGAAAAAAAAATACCCAGTCATGTATGGATAGGAAAAGAAGATATTTTCCAGAGAAAAAACAATGTTCAGAAAAAAAAATAAATAAAAGAAATGAAAAAAATACTGAATGAAAACATAAGTATTTTGTTGACTTTTTTTGATTCAGTATCTGGCTCCGTCCCTTATCTCAGGATATTTTCAACTAAATGAAGCCATCTATGATAAAAATCAACCATTGATAGCGTTCTAGTTCACAGAACTTTCATCTGGGTATTCCCTGAACGCCGGTGGCTTGCAGAGACTCCTTTTTGCTATTCGGGCATTGTTGCTATCCTGGTAACTAGCTGCTCCTGCTATGCCAGCAGTTACCCAATTTCATCGATTTCTTTCTTGCAAAATTATCACTTTCCTATTGTAATGTGCAACGCTTGCTGCTAATATTTTCTCTCATCTGCTTCCATTCCAATTGTTATTGTCAGCCTTTAAAAAATAAGTTTCAAACTATCTGCAGTTATTTTCTATATTCCAGTATTATATCTACTCTAGAATTATTCTTCTTTGAAACTAATTCTATAATGAAATAATATTCAGTAGAATCCAAATTTTCAGAAATATTAATAAAATAAATTTAGAAAAAGAAATATCACCGGATAATAATCGATTTATCGACTAAATAACCTTTATCCGAAGGATATTTATAAATTAAAATTAATATAAATACCAAAAACAGACTGACATTGAACCTAAAATCGTCTCTTAAAATTATTTTGTGAAAATAAATATTACGTTATAAAATCTGAAGAAACATCTGAGCTGTCCATTGAATTCATACATATTAACTTAAAACGCATGTTCACCATTCTTATCCCAGCTCCCATCGATTATTATGTCAAAAAAATACTTACATTGGCCATAATAATAAAGATTATAATGACAATTTTTTTTTTTCAGATCAGTACTCTATCAATATTAAACCATATTTTACATTTCCCACTTGTTTGTTACTAGACATAATAAATACCTGTTAGATTTTATGGCATTCCATATCTCTGAACTGAGTATTACTTATACAACGCTCTGTAATTAGTACGAATTCTTCGTATTTATATTTAATAACCATCAATGTTAAAATGTAATGTATAAATAAATAACCTATACGTTTGTATTTAATTAATCTTCCGTCTTCATAATAATGTATGATTGTTTTATTTATCTGTTCCGTTGTATGGATCCGAGGCTTGGGCCTTCAATAAAACTGATGAAGCAAGACTCTTGGTCTTCAAGAGGTCCATTCTGAGAAAAATATTTGGACCTGTTAGAGAGGGAAATGTATGGAGAAGAAGGAAGAAACCGGAGTTATCGGCTTTGTAGGGAGACAATGATGTCAAGTTTTCAAGGTTGGGTATAGTTCCCTATAGGAGAAACCTATAGGGCGGGTCATGGGGCGATGACATCCCAAAGAAGGTCCTATCCAAGCAAATTCATGGAAAGAGAAGAGTAGGGAGGCCGAATATGCGTTGGTCGGACGCTATTTCAACGGTCCTTCTGGGAACCCGAAACTGATGAGTTCCAGCAGAAGACAGTATGGCCTTGCGGAAGAGGAGGCCCAGACTAAGTAACGGGCTGTCGCGCCAATTATGATGATTATGATGATGTTTTATTTATCTATTAATATTATATTATATTATAATATATTTTTTTGTATTTATTTAAATTAAATTTAAAAGTATAAAGTTCATTCCGAACTATTTGTCGACGGAAATTATAACGATTTGATATGAGAAAAAGCTTTCACACATACTGCAGTAAAGTGTATCTAACAAAGGCACAAAAAAAAAAAAAAAAAAGACGAAATAAAGACCCGTTTACAATATAATAGTTAACTACCTTCAATCGACTTGATGATCTTCATTGATATTCACTGCTGATTTAAAAGACATAGAAAAACAAACAGAGCCTCTGGCGATGCTATGGCAATACTAATTATTGGAAAATCAACATCATTGTATATTTTAGTAAATGCTTAATCGGTGTACCGGATCGTTTATCAAAAATCGTCTATACGTCTGTTACTAAATAGATTTTACCCTATATCTCAAGTCCTCAGTCTTCATACCTATAGGCAATGAACAGACTGAGATCCGGGTATCACACTGACACACAATGCAGACCAGAGTGGACAGATCCCTGACAGCCGGCTATCGGACTGGTTTAGGGTGGTACCGGTACCTGACCCTTCGCCAATCATCGGTCTTTGTTGCGGCTCTTGCGGGGTGTACCAGCTGATTGACAGCCTTCTCAGCATTAATATTCCCTTCATTTGTTTGTTTTTTGTGGCTGCTCCGGTTCTCACGAGGTTGGACTGAGGAGTGCCAACGACAAAATTTCTCCGAAACAGTACAACATAATTGTATCCTCGGTAAAATATAGCCAGCTCCAATTTAGGCTTAAAAAAAGCCTTTTATTAATTACAATTTTGGAAGTTTATTTAAATCAACGGTTCCTAAAATTTAATTCCGCTCAGTTTATTCCTTCTGCTTCCTTGGATAAATTTAGTAAATCATGTTGTTTTAGGTCCGGCTCACACTGAGGACGTGCATATGAAGGGAAAAAATCTACTGACGACGTAGATCAAATCATTCAATTTGCTGGCAGTAGATACTTATAAGATAGCTTCTCCTGGATAGTTTTCGTGTTAGCGAGAGAAAATACACGTTTTTCAGTCTCTACTTTACTTTCAAATTTTTCGGTGCAAGTTAATATCATGGTGCAAGTTAATTATTTTCAATTAAATTGATGCCCATGAATGAGACATTAATTAATTCTAATTAAATTCGTCATGTAAAATGTTTAAGCATACTGCGTTCATTAGTGGATTGTAAGCTTTTTTTTTTCGCTTTCTTGATCAAATAATATAGGTTCATCCATATTTTATTGAAATACTAATAAGTTCTTCATATATTCGATAGAACTATCACTGGCTGGCATTTATAAAAGTCCTGAAATGGAAAACCTCAGAATGCTTGTTTTGTTGAAGGAGAAATCTCAGGAGACTATCTACTATACAATCGATTTTTGTCGTTCTCATCTCTCAAACCCATTCCCTCAATCTAAAACGACCTTACTACTTTTTCTTTCTGAGCAGGCGTATTTTTATGCCATAACCGGTGATAAACTATCTCATCCAATAGAGATCTGCATTTGCGCAAGTCTCCCAGGGCCCATGAAAAATTGTTAACTCTGGCTGTACTTTGAGGAACTCATATTTTAACAGGCTACTTAAGTGATTAAGTGATTAAATGATTGAACTATTTTTTTAAACTTTCAACTTATTTTTGAATATAGTAAAAACGTTTTCTCTGAGAGTTGTATCCGAAAAGATGTATCTGAATGTAGAAAATGTTACATATAACATGTCAATATAAGTAATTAATTTATCTTCTTTATCGGAAAGATATGTTTCTCGTGGTCGAATTAAAATCAAATAATTAAATCAAAAGATTTATAGTTCCCCTCCAAACCCAATTCTACTAAATCAGTTTTCACGCAATCCACCCATCTACGTTTCGGTCTACCCCTCGGACGTTTACCCATTTTAGGGATCCGCTCGTTACTAAGCCCTACACCTTACACGCCCATTTTATAGGCCGGAATACTACAACTTGAATTATATTTACCCTTAATTCAGTGTTCTGTGGTCTTCCAAATTTTCCCGTTAGAAAAAAACAGAATTTATACACATGGGACTTAAAGATTTCTCATTGTCTCAGAATGACCCTAATTAAACAAATTGAAGTAATCCAAATATGTTTACCCTTCGTAACAATTGCGTTCGATAGACGTACAATGTTGGCCCTTACGTCAATTATTTTATCTCCTGATGTTAATTGGGCATTCAATAACTATGTTGTCTCCTTTATCGGAGGCTCCTTGACCTCGTGTGTTCTAGTGGTGATAGTAATCCGATATCTGATGCGGGAAAGTGCAATGACAGCACTTCTCCAGCCTTCGCGATACACGAGCCTACTCTCATGATAGTCCGTAGGCACGTGTCTGCACTATGTTCGCCCTGCATCCTTATCGAACGAATCTTTATTCTACGATTCCTAGAGCAAAGGAGACATTTATAAGTCTCCTTCCTTTTTACAATAACTTTATTGAAGACCCTTCTAGCCAAATATTTACACTTTCCTTAACCAATCAATTCAGAGAGCTGATTCCCAATCTCAGGTTCGTTTAGTTGCGGATAAAATCTTCCATGTAATTCTATCTCCTTCCAGTCTTGTAGGGGTCGTCATTATTAGATATTTTGGAACCTCGGATCTTTAGGATTAATAGCAGAGTAACCTTTCAATTATTTCATCATAGGGACCATTTTAGGCGCATTTGTCGCAGAATACTCTTTTGTGGAATTTTCTTGTTTTGTTTTTTAATGTTTCTGCATTCGGAGGAAATCTACAGCCTCTATTCTTAAAAAAAAAGAGTCCGATGCATAAACCCAGCTCATGGAACATGCATATATGTAAATAATTTTTAATATTACTGTTGGGGCTACCGTACTAAAGAGAAAAATATATTTACTTTTTTAAATATTTTTTATAAAAATAAATATATATATATATATATATATATCGTACATATATACGAACACTTTACATTATATATACTCGTATATATTTACGAACATATGCATACAATATATATTGTTTATATGTATGTGAAGTAGGATGTAGAGTAGAAATTAAGTCAGTATACAGTGTGTGTATTGCTGTTGATTCTACACAGTTAAGGACCTAATCTTCAAGTTTAGACACTGTCTCAGTTTAAGTAACTGCTAGGAATCAAGTCCCTAGAGACAGTTGGTTACAGATAGTATAGGTGTTGGTTGCTTAACCCTCAGTGGGACATAGTGCCACAGTTGAAAATATCGAAGACGAAAAGGAAGAAGAGTTGACTCGGTGACCTACGGCCAGCGAGATGGTGAGTTCAAGTCTCCTTCAAATCATAAGCAATCCAATTCATATATTTGGTGAAGTTAAAAGTTTTTAATTTTTCTTATTACTAAAATTTTATTTTTCATAGTTTATTTGAGAAATAGTTTATTTTAAATTTAGTTTTATCTTTTTGAAGTTCTTTATTAATTTTTTTCTATAATGAGTAAATTTATTATTTTCCTTCTCTGCTGTTTGAATTTTTTTAATATGTTATTTCAGAATTAATCCTCTAAATAAAACAATATTTATAGGTATTTTCTTTCTTTATTTAATACTGGCCGGCAGTCTTGGTAAGTTTGATTTTGTACCCCCACTACCGGCACATTTACCTTATATCACACTACATACGAAAACGTATTTCTGACTATTCCAAAACTCCAGATAATTAATGTAATAAAGTAATGAATTAGGTAATTGTTTGTTTGGTTTTTCGCCTTTTTAGTACAACAAATTAAGCAGCATTAAATTCTGCTTAGAATGAGTTCCATAACATAGTAATACGGCCAAGTAGTTTGGCGTAAACTGTAAAACTACGTGATACTACATAAATCTAATTTTGCTCAAACTTGAGAACAAGTAATAAATATTAATCTAAACTTAACACATTGATAACACATATTGATTTCCTTCTACGGTTACTTAACTGCTAATTTTTTTGATACAGTAACGAATTTAGAAATTTTAGGTCTCTTTTATTGAATGGTTGGTCCTTTCTTATAAAAGTGACATTAAATCATGCGTTGAATTAAATTAGTACCATAACGAAATAATTCACAGGATTGATATGGTTCTAAACCACCTGCCGTTTAGGATTTATAGGCGAAAAATCAAAAGGAATACTTACAATTTCTACTATAATTAGTTACTTTATCAAATTAATTAGGTGTATTTTAAGTTTGGATTCATACATAGTACTATATTGTAATACCAAATTATTATTGTATTGATTTAGTATTTCTCCAAACAAAGAAAGGAAATTACTAAGAGATGATTGGTATTTACGGGGCCGAAGGGTGAAGTAAATTGGCTTCTAGCTTCCCGCTAGGATAAAAATTAGAACCGGCTCTGCAGGCTGATGCACACTCATTAGTTACAATGATTGGAGCTCATTAATTTTTATTATCGTGGCCCACTCATCCGAATATGATTCATAGCCTGTTGGACACACGCCGGGCTGTAGAGGCAGAGTTATTGATGTTAAATTGTGTATTTGTAAGATTGTAAGGTTTTTACATCGATTTACAGGCATGGAGACTTTTAAGAGATCTATTGCGTTAAATCAATTGCATCGTCTGATACGTTGGACGTTTTTATTTCCCTGCTCAAGTCTTCATCATTATTCAACTGCGGAAACTTATTGTTTTGTCAGCTTTTATTTTTCCTATAATAGTTTGATTTGGTGTGTATATTTCATTTGTTTGCTATTTTCTTAATTAAGTGACAAAAAAAAAGAAAAAAAAAGAAGTATGT
>NW_027116139.1:107991-112283 GCF_000696795.3 Halyomorpha halys
AGAGAGAGAGAGAGAGAGAGAGAGAGAGAGAGCGGGTAGCTCAGTGGTAAGGGATTATAGTTAATAGATGGTTCGCTACATAGCTCGTATATATTAATATATTGAACACTAAGTAAAATATTCCAGACTGTAGTTTATGGACTACCTGTTTGTTATTTACTCTTATTTTCAAAACCAATAACATATTCTTTTTCAGCATCAAAGTTCCAACAAATTGAAGCCGGACAAGACTTTTTAATCATTTAAAAAAAAATCGAGATGGCGGCCTACAAACGCATTTTGACTAGGTCTCTTCAGAACAATTATTAAGTAATTTTAATTTTACAATATATATTGGCCAAAAAAGGCCACACTTAATTATAACTTAAACTAAAATTGTATATAAAAAAAATGTATATGAAAATATAATATAATAATACAGAGATAAAAAACTAATTGACTAAATACTAAAAAACAAAACAAAAAGGTAGTTACATCTGTACTATTATAATATCGGATTAGTGAAGTAAAAAGTAATTAAATGTTAAGGTTGTAAACGAGGGTTAGTACATGACGTATGTTAGAGGGAATGGAGTACTAGTGGAGTTCCATCATTTTTATCCAGTTATCATGGATAAAAATGATTTATCAAACGCAGCAGTGCAATAATAATACTGTTATACTACCAACTCTCAACTATGAGTTCAGGAGCCCTCCGGGGTTCACCCAGCCTCATTAATTGGGTTAAAATCTGATCATATCACTCTCTTGCTCAACAATAGTTTGTTGAGGCACAGATTTAATTTTTTTATTATATGTATATATATTCATTGGAATCCTCGTATTCATTTTTTTCAGAAGATTAAATGAAAGGGTTAAAGATGTAGCAGAACCAAAATAAGAGAATTGTAGGTAATAGATGAAAATAATTCCCAAAAAGACGGAGTTTGATTGAATTTTTTTTGTTCGTTGTTGGTATCTTTAGGACATACTAAAATTCTAGACAAACCTAAACGTTTATCTGACATATGTCCTCCACCTCATTGCACTGCTGCGTTTGATAAATCATTTTTATCCATGATAACTGGATAAAAATGATGAAACTCCCCTGGAACTCCATTCCCTCTAACATACGTCATGTACTAGCCCTCGTTTACAACCCTAATATTTAATTACTTTTTACTTCACTAATCCGATATTATAATAATACAGATGTAACTACCGTTTTGTTTTGTTTTTTAGTATTTAGTCAATTAGTTTTTTGTCTCTGTATTATTATATTATATTTTTCATATAAATTTTTTTATATACAATTTTAGTTTAAGTTATAATTAAGTGTGGCCTTTTTTTGGCCAATATATATTGTAAAATTAAAATTTGCTAATAATTGTTCTGAAGAGACCTAGTCAAAATGCGTTTGTTGGCCGCCATCTCGATTTTTATTTTTTAAATAATTAAAAAGTCTTGTTTGTATTCAATTTGTTGGAACTTTGATGCTGAAAAAGATTATGTTATTGGTCTTAAAAATAAGAGTAAATAACAAACAGGTAGTCCATAAACTACAGTTTGGAATATTTTACTTAGTGTTCAATATATTAATATATACGAGCTATATAGCGAACGATCTATTAACCCAAAAATTTGGGCTATCATAAAACTATCTTTCGTTCACAATTTCTTTTGAAGCGACATTAAAAGTCGTATTTTTTATTTGTTATTTATAAATTTCCATATTTATTTATAAATGTTAAATAGATTGATTTAATAGCATTGATATTTGTATCGTATGTTTTAAAAGTGGATTTGTTTCAATTCTAAATGATCGTACTTTGTAATTTTTAAATATGTATATAGCTCAGTTGCAATAGCTAATAGTTACAAGAATGACACAGCTGATCGCTGGTTGTTTTTTATGCAGTATGTTGTTACGACTTGCAGTTTTGGCAGTGTACTGTCGGTAGTAAAGTATATATCTGGCCGGACAAGATGCCACTCTGTCACATTGACTAATTTCTTCTCAACTTAGTCATACCAGCCTCAGAGACCCATATTTTTAATGGACCCTTATAACGTCTCGAGTGAAAATGAATGCACTAGTCTCTCATCCACAGATAGATGGAGGTTAGAATTGTTAATTATAAAGATATTTCATTTATATACCCATATTATTTTGAGCTCTTAGCACATATTACCTAATATTTGATTATTTAATAGATAATAGTAGAAAATTCAATATATAATATGAACCTTTTCTTGTTAAACCTTACCTTACATCATTTTATTCATACTTAAGGTGTTATTCATATTGCAAATTCGTGTTTAATTTTTACACATATATTTCAGTCCTTTTTTGTATTTTTTTTTATTTCTAAACTAAAGTTATTTTAGTTAAAATTTCTTTTGTAAAGAGAAGTAATTTTTTTTTTTTTTTAATACATACGTAAAATTATATCTTCTCTTCTTGTTATTATTGTTTCTTTAATTGATTTTCGTCAACTCTCTTTTACTTTAGTTATTTTTTCTTAAAATATCCAACCCACTAGTATCTTTCCCAGCACATAGTTTACCTTTGAAAGAGATCAGGTTCTAGTGGACCTCTCAGTTCAAATAACAAGTTCCCAAAAATCAATTTTTTTTTCTCTAAATAAGGAAAAATGAACATTTTAAAATTTATTTTGGCTGATATGTTAGAAACTGCCATGAATTAAATAGTTTAATATTCTGGAACTAGGTATCTTTAGAACAATTGCAAAGGTAATTTTATTTTTATAATAACATATATTGGCTAAAAAACAGTGTGGCCACACTTAATTATTACTTATATACAGAAAAGAAAAAAAATTAAGAAACTAACTGACTAAAAACATAAAAACAAAACAAAAAGATAATTACAAAATATTTGTACTATTATAATATTGGATTTGATTGGTGAAGTAAAAGGTAGTTAAATAGAGGGGTTTTAAACGAGGGAAGGGTAAGTCCATGACATATGTTAGAGGGAATGGAGTTCCAGAGATATACAGCTCGGGTAAAAAATGATTTATCAAACGCAGTCATTCGGCAAGGTGAATGGTAGATGTCAGATAAACGGGACCTGGAGTACGGGATTGGACTGTGTATTTGAATTACAGGTTTTGTAGGATGCTTGAGGGGAGTTGTGTACTAATTACTTATAATAGAAAGGAAGCTTGGAAATACTGGCATCGGAAGGATGGGTAGAGCTACTTCTGCTTGGCGTAATCCTGGGTTATCTGCGTATCTCTGGTGATCCCGAAAATAAATCGTACAGCGCAATACATAAGACTATGAATGATTATTATTATCATAAAAATGTTTGTGATACATTTACCTAGTTTCGATTTGAGTACTAATAGATAAATGTACGTCTGTACCAAAAATATTTGCCAAAATAAATTTCTCCTTTACTGCAGCCCTGACCATGTTCAAATTCACATAGGTTCAGTACTCTGATAATATATTTTTATAATATAATACCACAATTTAAGATCTAGCAAACTTAACCAAGAACAAATAAGGAAATTGAACAAGCCCTGAGATCAGGTGTACGTTTATCTCTGCCTTTATGGGATTATTAAATAAATAGAAACCTCGAGTTTACTCGTTCGTAAATATTGTTAGAATTTATTTTGGAAACAATAACTTCTACACGGACTCTGAATTTGTAGGTGTTGTTTCAATGCTTGCTCTCAGTTGCACAATCTTCTACAAATATTAACATTCCATTCGAACAATTGCTTCCCAACGTTTTCGGAAGAATGGATATACGGTATGTTTCCACAATTGCTTGTCCGTTTCATACGAACAGGATGTTAGTGTTTTGTAATAATTTCACCACTTGGCCTTACCTTAAAAAAATGGAGCATTTAGATTCCAGTAGCCAAGAAGTAATCGTTAAGAATTAGCGTGAGTATTGAATAAAACGTGATGTCCAGAAAATGAAATAGATAAAAAATAGTTAAACTGAATAAAATTATTCTTTTATATAATCAATATAATTTTTTTATAACTGACTCCCTCTTTCTGATGTAATAAAAACTTATAAACTTATAAGTCGAGGCAGGATTATTAAATGTCGGTGTATTAAAGAGAAAAAAAACACTTGAAGTCTCAAAAACCCCTTAAATTATTCTAAAATTATTAAGGGAGTTTGGGAATAACTTAAAAAAAAGATAATAGTCCTATTTTATAGATTATATATATAGATTATTATAAGAGAAATTGCTTAGTTCGTGCCTTCTGTCAAAAAATTTAAAAGTTAGAATTTATATAACTATTATCCTTACCGTTCTTCA
>NW_027116139.1:112333-117017 GCF_000696795.3 Halyomorpha halys
TTTTTATGCAATATTATTTATTTTTTTACAAAGTATATTGGAAATGCAAAGCATATACTTTGCAATAAATGGTCTATATAAAATAATGATGATAAATAAAAACCAATATGCTATAGCACCCATAATGTTTGTTTTGCATATGTTCTGGTGCTGCCATAAAGGTTTTCTGTACCTTCATTGGTTCCTAAAGTATCGATTTTAATTTTTTCATATTTACTTAATGGTTCTAAAACAAATATTATGAAATTGAAGTCATAATATGTATATATACATATTTCTAATTTTATAATTGATTTAAATAATACCAATTAAAACAAATCACCCAAGTTATGCATATTTTTACCTTTTCTTTTTTTTATCTCCTCCCCTCATGTGTTAATCGCGAATCATTTGACTTTTAGGGATCACTGGAGTATTGATCGTCATGAACATGAAATAAATTCAGCGATTTAATCAAATTGGCTACATCATCTTCGCCACGTTATGGAGGGTCGCGGCGGCTATATTCCCTGATGATTAACGACGTCAATTCTTGGAGAGCGACTCCTACACACATCGATGATCTTGGACATTATGACTCGAGTAGCTAGATGATCCATGAAAGGAGGGAGCATTGTCCCGGGGATAAAGATGAGGCGGGATATAAATGGCGGGACTCCTTGACAAAGGCGGCGGGATCAGCTGGGCCTAATGACGACAGCGCTGATGACGTCATTAGACAGGCGGCGGATTACGGAAATGGACCGAAAGATACCGGAGCTGTCTTCAAGGGACAGGACATCTTCGTCGCTCCTGATGACACTAAATAGCAACTTTAGGAAAATGTATTCACTAAAAAATAAAAAAAAAAAGGAATGACTTGGGTTTATGTTTATTTTGTCTTAGCAGACTTTTAAGATCTTTGACACTTTAACCAGCCCGTATTTTAAAAATCAGATTTCCGCCGTGCAATCATTAGATTCGTTGACATCAATCCGAAACGTCTCAAGAGAGCTTAAAATAAGCATGCATAGATATACTGTTGAAATAGGCACCTCAGTCTAAAACAAAGAACGCAGATTAGAATAAGGACATTTTCAGTTGCTGTTCCTAAATATCTTTATTACATCTTGGTAACTAAGACCTTGTAGTTTTCATAAATGATCCGCCTCTGTGTAATAATGTGGACCTAACTATTCTCGGCTTTAATTACCCTGAGTTTATCTTGAGCCTCAGGTTTATGAGGGAAACCACTTCCGTGGAATAGGTTTATGAGGCAATCCGTTTGCCATGGTTATGTAGTAGTTGGCTATTGTTATTTCCTGCGATTAGCATTTTTTAAATTATAATTGTCATAAATTAATGTGTAACCTTCAGCTGGTGATTGTTGGTGAATCAGAAGGCTGTAAATGTTTTCTATGATAATTGGACAGTTATTCACAACTTACAATGCCTTTATTTGTACAACGATGGCGCCACTGTTCAAATAGAAATAAGTTATGGTTTTTGTGTAGTTAAATAATTTATATTTTTATGATTATATCTTAATTTAGAATGAAATTATTTCTTCTTTTTTTTTTCTTGCACTATTTTTTAATTTGAACTAATACAGACTACTAACTAAAAAAAAAAAAATGAATTTGGTTAATACGAAAGCCATTATTATTCAAAATATTATGAATAATAATGGCGTTATTCTTTGTTATACAGGTGAAAATATGTTTTTAGACACATTTAGTTCTCTCAATTAAGAAATTCTGAAACTGTTTTTATTTTTATTTTTTTTAACATTACCTGAATATCACTGATTAGTAAAATAATAGGGATTTATGAGTTTCAGATTTAACGTCTTGATAAATATATATATATGTATAAAATTTAAAATTATTGTATATGTTTTGTATAATTAATTTATTAATTACATTCTTTAGTTCTCAAAAATCAAGTATATATGCCATGCTCATCTTCCTAATCTTTGTAATTCAATTTGATTTTGGCTGTATCATACCGGTCACATATAATATATCTTGTGAGGATGTTGTTAATTAATTAACTTTCTCCAGCTTGAATTATTAAAGAATATTCTTATATTATATGTATATTGAATATTTAATTACACTTTAATGTTCCGAGTTTAATCAAAATCGTTTGATTTCTTCTTTCTAAAAGTGTAAATTCGGTTATGTAAAGTGGTAAATTAAACATAAATAAGATAAGTAGATTTTAACGAAAATGTTGCTGTGATATCCCAGGTACAAAGCTACCTTGAATTTGTAATTTAAATTTAGTATGACTTTTATTTTTTGCGCTAGTCTCTTCTTCGCAATAACATAAATCATTTTGGGGTACTTGTTTATTTGGAATTCGCGGACCTCGAAAAATGAAAATTGAGATAAGAAATTTTCCTCGATAGTTCAAGGGTACTATTTGAAAAAAAAATTTAGTATTGTTCTTAATGATTATTGAATCTCAATGATAATAGATACTATTTCAGTTTAGCTACGAGCCCCAGGGTGGGATAAAAATAATAAATTAGATAAAATTATTATATGGTAATAATAAGTATTTTCTAGGTAGTAAAATCCGTGACCAATTTGGCGCTGGATGACAAATGGTGATGGGTTCAGCAAACTCTCTGTGTGTTCCTGAGTCATCTCTTGCTTATTAGGGTAGGGCTCCCAGCTGGATTATTGAAGGATATACAGAACTGGCCCTTTTACTTAAGGGACTCCCTATATTAAGGACTGCAATCATATTAATATGGTCATTTCAAGTATTAAATAAATAACTTTAGTGCTTACTCCATTTCTCTTACCCTTCGATTTATTCACAAAAAAACAAATTCTTACTTATTATCCCTACTATCCAACCTTTATTCGAATAAAAATAGATCCAAAAATACAAAGTGATTATACAATTAATCTCTACTGCACGTACGTGTGCAAGGGAGACAGTTTTTCTACTTTTGCTTGTGAACATAATGTTAACTGATTTACTTATATAAAATTAAGGGTTCATCTTCTTCATGAACCTAGATCAATAGATCATAATTAGATAATAAAGTTTATTAATAAAATTATAATATAACTTAATCATGTTATTCTATCTCTCTGCTGTTAAATTATTAAAATGAATTGATGGTCATTTTAATGGATAAGTAAAAAAAATAAAGTTTTTACATTACTAAGCTAAATTTACTCACTTTTAATGATTGGAGAAGTTTGTTGGGGGAGGGAGGGAAAGGGGGTGCGGTCAGCAAAGAACAACATAAATTTTATTTGTTTTATGCCGACGTTTCGACAAGTGTTTCAGCACTTCATCAAGGCCATGGAACAAAAGAAATTACAACAACATTTAGAGAAACATGAAATTGAAAAGGAATAGTATACAAACAAATTTGGAATTTTACAAAATATTGAATTGAATCATAAATGATAAAAAATTTATAACTGATTATTGAATAGTAAAAAATTTGATTGATAATTGTGGAATTAGATGGTAATTGATTAAAAACAGTGAAAGATGAAATATAATATCATGTAGGTAAGAAGATATGTATATTATAAGATATGCAATTAGTGTCTAAAAAACTGAAAAAACAAATACTGAATCTACAAATTGAACAATATGACAGAAAATGAAATATAGTGAGTGACTTATATCTGAATTACAGTGTGAGTATTAACTTATATACCTATACCTAAAAATATAAATATATATATATGTGTGTATATATAGATATATATAAAATAGGAAAAAAAAAGAATAATGTATGAAATATCAGAACGAGAAAGGAGACTCACGTTATGGCGTAGAAGGTAGGCCTAAAACTGATTGATTTTTAGAAAGTCTCACCAGAGTGGGCGACGGACAGACAAAGGATTAGCTAGAAACGTAACTGTCAAGAAAGACCGTTATGACACAGCAGTTGATATGAAATACCAATGATAACAATAGAAATGAAGTTACAGATTAAAAAACATAAAACCAGTGATATGTAAAATTATGGAACCCAAAGGTCAAAAAATTATGAATAAAAATTAAAAAAAAAATAATTAAAAAATAAAATGAAAAAATTAATAATAATAAATAAAATAAAATAAATTATGGGTGCTTTAATAAATTAACTATTTGGGAATAGGCTAGGGATAGTTTTTGTCTGTCTGTTTTGTGATTGACTGGGGAAGCTTCTAATTGTATAAAAATGCTTTCGGATAACAATCGTTTTCCGTGGTTAGGGACAGAGGCTAGTGTGGAGGTATTGTCAATATCAAAAGAGTGTTTGAGTGTTAAGCTATGTTCGGATAATTTTGAAGCCGTAAAGTTACGGCAGGTGACGGAATATTTGCGCTGGATTATGGCTGCTTTAATAAATTAACTATTTGGGAATAGGGTTGGGATAGGTTTTGTTTGTATGTTTTGTGATTGACTGGGGAAGCTTCTAATTGTATAAAAATGCTTTCGGATAACTATTAAGCAAATTTTTTCTGTCGCCAATGTAAGATGCATTACAATTAGAAGTGGAACAGGGTATACGGTACACAACATGGGAACGGTATTGAGGAGGAATTGGATATTTAAGATTGTTGTAAATTAAAGACAGTTTGTTATGGGCTTTGAAGGCTAGGCAGAGGTTAGGGATGGAGGAACATAATTGCTTATGAATGTTATCTACAAGAAATGTAAGGTAATGATGTGTATAGGG
>NW_027116139.1:117067-127943 GCF_000696795.3 Halyomorpha halys
CCCCCCCCCCCCCCCGACAAACTTCCCCAATCATTAATCTACGGTCAACTATCTACCCCTCATTACTCACTTTTAATACGTATAAACAATATATTTTACTAAATTAGTTTAATATTGACGGAATATGATAGTTAGAAATTAAATTATTCGAGTTAAAGGGAAATTTTTAAATGTTTGTTATCTGTATATACATATAAAAGGGAATGATTGAATCTTTGTCTACAATTAAATTTTGAATTAGAGGACTGATATACGAGTAGTTTTTTTTCAAAATGTCCCCTTCGCCGAGGGAAGGTTTAAAGATAATGAACTCTCGAGTAGAAAAAATGTTATGAACAAAATTAAGCGTTTTTGGTTTGCAGTTCAGAAAGGAATAAGAAGAATGTATTACTGCATACATCGCGCGAGGACTTAAATAGACCTCCATGGTCTGTTGCCCTTATAATAATAATACATATAATCTTTCATAACTTCGAATTGTTGGAATTTTTTCCAATACGTTAATAAAACCGTTAGAAAACTGAATTTGTGTTTTTTAACATTTCTTTCTTGAGATGGTAGAAACAAATGCCATCGCATATATAGGTTCAATTCATGTGACCGAATATAATAATACAATAATGTATCTATCAATTGTGTCCATTAAATCTGTATACGAGTATATATATAGATTCATCAAATATAGCAATAGCGAAGCATTGCTGGGTCAGCTATTTTTAAATATTAGGTGGTCATGTCTGTGTTTATAAATATGTTTACATAATCAGTTTAAAAAATAAAAATAAATATTTATTATATTTCTACCCACACTGGATTTTATAAAAATACGTTTTCATTTTACTAATATATTTCGATTTGAATAATTTGTTATAAAAATTAATGATTTTTTGGGACCCTTAATCTCCTTAGAATAATAAATATGTACTTTTAGAATACCATGTGGTGTTTCAAAATAATAACTATATGATAAAATTATTTATAATAAATAAAGGACATTAATATGTCATGAACTATTTATAGAAAGAGTAGGTGATCACTCCTCTATTTAGTAATAATATATTAATTAAATAGGGGTAGCTCGGTGATTAAAAATTTTTGAATGTATATGAATGAATTTGAAAAATGTGAATGAATATGAAACTTTCATGGAATGGGTATCGTATATATGGAGTAAACAGAGGTACATTGGATAAAATAAAATTAAAGATATAGGGTAAATAAATTTAAAATGGAAAAACAAAAAATAAAATAAATACATTTACAGGTTTTCCCTGATTTCTCTGAGTTAAATGTGTATGTGCTATACTTAAATTTTATTAAAAATTAGTGTAATAATTTCTGGCAGATGAATCGGCTTTCTAGTCAACTGCTAAGGTCATAACCCAACTTGACCTCTTCACCTCCCACCTTCGTCAGCCTGGATATTGAAATCCCTAGTTTATGTATATATTTGTGTATGAAAACAATTTGTATGCCGGTAGAAGTTGGAGGGAAGAGATAAAATGTAAGATTTTTGTTTTAAATTATATTAGCTGCTATTATCTCGTATAGAAAATAAATTTGGTAGAACTATATCGTAGATTGGACGTCCAATATAGATGAACAACGCATTTTATGTTGATTGTCTTAAAAAAAAAAACTTAAAATCCATTTTTCTTATGTTATTCACTGCGTGACTCGGTCCCTTTCTGGAATGCCGTGCTAAGAGCTGAGGAAGGGTACTTCCGGCCTGAGGTCTACTTATACTCCTTGCACTTACTGAAGGAGGAGATATTAATTACGATGATGGACTAAGAGAAGCAGTGAACGGGACAAAAAGCGGTCAGATGGAGGAGGCAGCGGTACCGGCCACACCTAGAGAGAGCGCGATGTGGACCAATTAGCCGACCTGATGTGAAGTGTAGGTGAGTGGGTTCTACCTGCTCCGGATAGTTTCTAGTCATGAAGAAATAGCTTCATCAGCTACCTAATTGATTGTACACTCGTTCAGCTATGCTAGGCTCTGTCCTCAGTCGGAATGATAATTAATTCCTTATTAATCACTGCCTCAACTGGTTCAAAATCATCAATTTTGAACTGAGAAAGAGAATGAACTGTTTTTTGTTTTTAATTTTAAAAATATTATGATCTACTAAACTTATAGCCAATAGATGCGGTTAGTACAAGAGTCCAAGAGGAGAAAAAAGGCAGTTATCTCACCCCAATTTTTTATTACTTTGATGAAAGCTATGTATAATTACTAGTCAAAATTTATGAGTATGCCAAGTATAGGTAGGGAGAATAAAAAATGGAGGCTGTTTGAAAACGATAAAAAAGTTAAATTTTTCATTCGGAGCTCTATATCTTAAAAAGTAGGAACAACACAAAAAAGCCTAAGAGAACGTCATTTAAATATAGTTCTCGAGGTATAGCTTTTTAAAAAGCAACATTTCATAAAAATGAAATCAGGACGTACTGAAAGATCAGTAGTTAGTGAATTTATTTTGAAAAATTTATATCTCTAAAACCATTTGACGTACAGATGTCTATTAGCACTCAAATTAAAGCTAGTTTAATGAGCTATAAAGTAGTTTATGATGTTTATCTTCGGAGGAGTAATAATTTACATGAAATTCGCTAAAACAAATTGATTTATAGTTGTTCGGGCAAATTTTCATTTTGCCAAATTTATATTCATATGTGAATATCATAAAAAGTACTACCCCTACGAAGATAAGTGTCATAAACTACTTTATAGAAAGTTAAATTTCCTTTATTTTGAGTGATGGCAGACATATGTGCGTCTTATGGATATAGAGATATATTTTTTTCAAAAATCTTACAATTTACAATTTACAATGTAAAAAATTTTACATGAATAACAAGAAATTAACATTTTGTGAGTTTATTTTTTCAAATATCATGAAAATTACTTGTCCTACAAACATAAAAATTTTAAACTATTTTATTGTAAATTTAGCGAGCTTTAATTTGAGCGCTGGCAGACATCTGTACGTCAAATGGTTTCTGAAATGAAGCTTTGCATAAATCAAACTTATTGTCCGAACAACTATAAATCAATTTATTTTAGCATATATCATGAAAACTACTACTCCTACGACGATAAACGTCATAAACTACTTTTTAGCCCATTAAACTAGCTTTAATTTGAGTGCTAATAGCCATCTGTACGTCACATAGTTCCTGAGATAAAGATTTCTCAAAATAAATTAACTAAGTAGTTATAAACTAACTTCAGTAGATTTTGAAGAAATTTTGCTTTTTAAAAAGCTATATCTCGAGAACTATTGGACGTAAATAGCTCTTTTAAGGCTAATATTTCAGAAAATTTACTCTTCTTTAAATAATGTTCCCGGCTCTTGTACTTGGTTAAAAGAACTCCTTGGCATAAGGAATAATTTTATAACTTTTTTTCCAAATCATCTTGACCAAGTGATAACATTAAATGAGAAATGAATTTGAATTTCTTAGAAAAAACAACTCCCTGGATAAAAGCATTTTTAAAACCTCTTGAGATTTCCTCTATTGAGGCTCCGCTGCAATCATGTTATCTGGATCCAATCATACTATGGCATAGGAAATCAAAGATATAGTAAAAGATAATGTTATAACAGTAAAATAGTTTAATCAAAGTTAATTTAAAAATAAAATAAAACATCATAAACTCCTTCAATGTTTTGAACTATATTTAAACTCAGTTTGGAAAACGCTGAACCAAGCTTTCCCAGTGCTCTCAGCCACGCTATAGTCGCAATGCTAAGGAGTAAAGTTGGTTATAGACAGAGCTCCAATAATCAAATTAAAAATAAAGTTTTTAGTAAAAAGCAAATCATATTCTTTTTTAGAATCTTCTAAAACCCTTAAATACCATTCATTAGAGAAATTAAAAATTTTTGAACGTGATTTTATTTGTAGTATTTTTTTACTACTGCTGTCCATTGTTCATATAATGGTTCATTACTCTTCTGCATGTTATCCAAATCCTATGTAATTACAACCGTTAAAAAGCTGACTGCTCTTTCTGCCTATATTATCGCCATTTAAACATAATGCCCTTATATAGACGAAATAATTGTTTAAAATATAGAGAAACTTTTCAAGCGTTTTATTTTATATCTACAGTTCTATTTTTTTAAATTAGATTTAGTTTGTGCTCTTTGGTGCAGTTTATAGTGCCCTAAACCACTCTCAAGTTTCGTGTTGATTGGTTGAGTCATGTTGAAGTTATTTTTAATTTTCAAGAGTAATATTTAGGTCAAATTTTTTTTTTTTTTTTAGAAAATTCATATTTAAGCGTTTTTCGAGGTGGTAACAACAAATATGAACTTTGCTTCACTCCTGAAAAATATTTTAGTGAAGTGAGCTACCATTTTTATTGCAATGCATTCTCTGAATGTTAACATAGTGACCACAATATCCTAATTTAGTTATATAAAAGGGAATGGTTCGAATCTTTGTTCCCAATAAACTTTTGAAATACTGGACAGATTTGGAAAAAAGAAAACAAAAAGATTGAATTTGGAAAATAATTAGTGAAGAAGCCTATTGAACCTTTATCTTATTCAATTTAGGCAGATTTATATTTAATTTAGTTATGATTTCTTATAAATTGAAACACTGAACATTCTAAATGATAATCTTAATGATAGTTAATTGCTTAAATAGATCCTTATTCGACCAATATTTTTTTTTTTTTTTAATCATTTATTTATTGTTATTTACAGCTGTATAACATATATACAAGTAAATTTCCTGTAGGTGAGATAGTGACATGATACAAACATGTGGAGAATCTATCCATTGATAGAACTCCAATAACGTTTCTAGAGGAGAAAATCCCGAGGCCATCTTCTTTTCAGACGCCTAGGAGGATTATTAGGTAATGAAGGAGAAGCCAGGTTAGAAACAAGCTGGGTTTGGGTGGTTGGGAAGTTTTCCATGGAAGGAATGGTATCTGGTTTTGGCCAAATCGGCAACATATGGGACATTGAGGTCCTGATGGATGATTGATTTGTGACAAAGTAAGGAGCGTTAAGGATTTTACAAAGAAGTTTGGACTGTAAGGATTGGATTCGGGAGGAATTTGATGGTTTAGTGGAGCCCCAAAGCTCAACTCCGTATGTTCAGATAGGCCTTATAATAGTCATGTAGATCAGTCTTTTGTAATGGATTGGCAATTTAGACAGTTTCGCCCAATATTAGTAATGAGAGATAAAATAGTTTTTGTAATACAGTTTTATAGAATCCTGTAAGTAAAGTGTATTGAGACACCAGATATTTTAATGATATATTATTACAATATATTTTTGTTATTACCATATAGTTTAATTATATATTGCTATGTACCGCTAAAATAAGGAGATATACTTAGCAAAACATTTAATTATGAACCCATTATGTAAATAAAAATAATGATTGTTAATTTTAACTAAATATATAATTTATATCAAACTTTCAATTGTGTTCATTTAATCTATATAAATCCTCATATCTCGCGATTGCGAAACATTGCCGGGTCTGCAAGTATCATAAAATATATGGTATGATATATTTTTAAAATATAAATACATTGACTTACAGATACATATAAACTAGTGAAACATGTTGAGGATGTATCAAATAGATGCCCCAGAATACAGCTCGCCGTAAATTTTCGCCACGAGGAAGCCTACCGTTCCGTTGACCTTAGCGCCGTTCAAGGTGAGCTCTTTGACGTCATCGATCGACACATGAGGTCACAGCTGCAGCGTATTATTACGTCACTTATTGTTTCTGCAGTTTATTGTATTCTGGGCTAATAGTCTTCTCTCTTTTCTCAATGGAAATTAATATTCATAAAAATTTTGTTACATAACATTGTGCATATTACAGTCAATACATTGGGTGTATTACATAGCTTAAATAATGGTAGCTTGAAGCCTATAATCTTAAAATATGAATTTCCACACTAATTTGAAAGCAGTAGTTCTAATTCATCGAACTATATTCTTATTCTACAGAATAGAATTACTTTAAGAAATACTTAAGAAAGAAATACTTATAGAATAAGTATATAGTTCGATGAATTCCTTATGGATGAAAAAAAGATACAAACATCTAAAACAATGTACCAAAGAAAGAAAATAGTTAACAAAAATAAAGATAAACTTAGGTATAGCAAAAATGGTTAAAAGTATGTGAAAATTTATATAAAAATGAACAAAGTAAATTAAAGAAAATAAAAAAAGATGTACAGTGAAAAGTGAAAATAAATAAGAATTACAAAAAGGTATTAGACAATTATTATTAACGGAAATTATAACAAATAAAAAAGTACAAAATACGATACCCACCTTTCTGAATGGAGGAAAGCACAAATGATTTAGAGTTGGATGCAAGGTACCATAAAAAAATACGTTTCATTTGAAGGGAGAAAGATATAAAATAGTGGTAAAGTAAGAAAAAATAAAAAAAATATTAAATATAGGCAGACAGCAATTGATCATATACATATACATGAACATATATAGATAAAATACAAAAAATTAAAGAGGATGAATCTAATAAATATAAATATAGTGAAGAAAAGAAAATTACAATTACAATTTTGTATATATTCTTTTCCTCCCTTTTCTACCGCCTGTAAATCATTCTTGGACTTTCCTCTTTTATCATTTTCTTTTTTTTTAGCTGTCTATTTATATTTCTTTATCTACTTTTTAATTTGTTATTTTTTCCATTTACATTAATTTTCTAATACCTTTTTATGATTTTTTAATTTTACTCTTCAGTGTACATCTTATTTTAATCTTCTTTGTTAATTTTTATATAAATTTCCATATATTTTAAATAATTTTTAGCCATACCTTAGTTTATTTTTATTTTTGTTATCTATTCGCTTACTTTGTTACATTGTTTTAGTAGTTTGTATTTCTTTGTTTAGTTCTGAGGCCCTACAAAGTGGGACGAAACGTTAGCTCATAATAGTTATTTTTATTACTATTTGAGTTCTTTTGACCTCACCCAGACCACCTTTTATAAACTGAAAATATAGTTGGTACATTTAAAAAAAATGTATATAATTATACATGTAAAATATAAATAGTTTAGTCAGATTCATATAAATACTGATATTGTGTAGTTATCCATATATCAATATTGTGTAGTTTATCCGCAATGTCAAGAATTTTCTATGCTTTCCTTATAACAGTTCAAAATGAGATATTTTTTCTGGATATTGTGAAATGTATATAGTGAAGCACAAGAGGTGTTGTACATTGTTGGAAATAAATTGTAACAGACATTGTGGGGTCCATTAATCTTAAGAGATCGAGTTTTTAACTTCATTTTTATATTTATCTATCTTCTTTTCATATTCCTATTAATAATGAGATACGGTTAATTATTTCAAATACACACAGTAAATCAAATTAAAAGTAAACCTTCATGATGATTACATATAATTTCAATTTAAAACAATTCTATTTTAGAAATTGACGATTAATTTACGTATTCTAATGCATGATGTCCTAAAATATGGATAGCGAAATTCCTAAGATTCAATTCTGTAAGTTGTCATGTAATAATGTGTAAATGACCTGTAAAATGAGATATATAAATCAATAAATAATTTGATTCTAATAAACTTAATTTATGAGTTTTTTGCATTTCCTTCATCAAGTGTTACATCATTCAGCAAAGATTAATCGAACCATCGAACTAAAGAATTTAATATTGAAATTTGTAATTTTAAAGACTTTCATCGATAATGGTAACTAAAGGTATTCTTAGAATTAACTGATTAAAGGTTTTGTGCACTGACCGAACTGGAGTTGATGAACTGGAGAGAAATTATTAAGTTAATTATCCCTTTCCTGTCAATTAGTAATTATTTCGTCTTTTTTATTAATTTATAAAGTACAAATTGTGCTATTTTTTTTGATAAATCTATTCTTCTAGAAAAAACATTTTAAAAGTAAGGAATTCTTCGCGATTAATAGAATTATCCCTCATTTATAGAAGAGCATTGTACTTCTGATCTTTTCTGGATGATTCAAAAAAACTTTTTTTATTTTTTGTAATAAAAACAGTTGGTTGAAGAATTTTTGTAATTGAAAAAATCAGGTACTCCTTCATGCTTTATTACATTTTTCATGTTCATAGTACCATAATTATCCTTTTTTTTTTATCTGTATTCACTTTTATTATTCATATATTTTCTATTATGTATCTATTGCAGTTGTTCAGAAGATTTGGTCTATTTTGTGTTACTGAAACGTTATTTGTTGAATTAAAATACGTATACAAAAACAATAAATATATTATGTTGAAATTTATTTTGTTTCACCCAATGGATCTCCGGAAAAATCATTGTTAATTTATTTCCTATTTTTGATTGTGTATTTAATAGCTATTAGAAATAATTATTCCTTTATAAATATAATTTATATTAATTAATTTTTATTGTTTTTTTAAAATTATATTATTAATTTAAGAATGTAAGATCGTCGGTGTAAACATAAGTGGCTTTTTTTTCGTGACGTTCATTAAAATTATAGCATTAGTACTTCGTACATATATAGTGCATAAGTACCTTGTGGTATTATAAGCTGTTGAAATGAGTCCTGTTAAGGTGGTACAGTCTAGATATAGCCTATGGAACCTCTATGGAATTAATTAATTAATAGAAACCTAAAGTGGTAAATCTTCAAAAAAATGGTTCTAGTAAATGATCAATTAAAGTGAGATTATAAATTAGTTCCTACCTCATATCCCTACCTATATTTCATACACAATGTTCTCTGAAATTTTCAGAAACTTTCTAACCAGTTTCTTGGTATGATAATAGTTATTAAATTGCGAATTTCTAACAGATTTTTTGTATTAATCTTGTGATTTTAATGTTCAAGAATGTTTTATTTCTGTATAATATTTCAGAATGGACCAGTCGTTTTTTTTCTTTTGGATTTTCTGCAACAGTGGGATTCCATAGAAAGGTCAGCTTTCTTGATTTCGGAATCTTGTGAATCCTTGACTTCATTATTGATTAATGTCTTGTTTAACTTTGTTTTATGGCGATCGTGTTTGGCATTGCCATCTACCATTCCACTCCTTGCCCAACTCTTGAGATGTGGAAGAGACCATCAATGTAGAACTCACTCGCTAGAGTCCACACCCGGATGCAGATAACCATCACCGGGATAGGAGCGACCTCCGCGAAGATGGAGGAGTAGCGATAGAGAGGAAACAATAAATATGATGAATGGTGGGCCCAATTCATTTGTAATTGGACTTGTTTAGGAGCCGGCATTCCTGGCGGGGGCGTATCCCGAGCGGCAATTTGGAGGGGTTTGTCGATCGGTATCTGGTCCCCTGCACCAGGGAACCGGTCTGCGGGCACCTCGGGCGCTTCGGGGAAGTCGTTCTCCTGCAATCGTCGTATCCAGTCATCTTCTCATCACAATTCCTGCATAATTTCTTTATTGCCTTTTCCTTCCAAGTTTATTTTAATTAAATAAATATTAAAAAAAAAATTGAAGTTATCATAATCATTAAGTTAGTGTAATCATGTTGTTAAATTCAAACCCTTATCTGGTAAGATCTGCCCTTTATAATGCATTAATTCTTAACGCTGTGGAGATCAGTTCAAATATGTAGATTAAGCTGGACCTTTCTTCTCCTGTTATACACAGGTACAGGTTTATCTTTCCAAGAAGCATTCGATAAGGTCTGGCATCAAGGTCTCCTATATAAACTAAAGAAAGCAGGCACTCCAAAATACCTATACAATATTCTGAGCTCATTCCTCGATGAACATTTTCAGTCAGAATTAATAACAAAAATTCAACCCTTAGACAAATCCATGCCGGTACTCCACAAGGTTCAGTCCTTTCTCCCATTTTGTTCAACTTCTACTTTCACGACATCGTCCAGTCCACACACACCTCCATAGCTATGTTCGCGGACGACACTCAACATGATGACATAATAACAGCTATAAACACTTAGCAAAGTCACCTTAATGATCTAGAAAAATATTTCACTAAATGGATAATTAGCTTGAACATTGAAAAATGTAACTCAAAAGTTCTTACTCTCCGACGCCCACCAGATCCACCAGATCCACCGGATCTAATCCTCAAAGCTAAACATGTGAAACGGAATCCTGCCAGTGAAACAGTAAAATACCTGAGAATTCACCTAGATCACCGCCTTACTTGGAATCATCATATCAACATCAAACTAACTCAAACTTATGCAAAATTAGCAATGCTATATCCTATCCTAAACAGAAATTCCAAACTAAAACCAGAAACAACTGTTCTTATATTTAAAACAATTCTCAGGCCACTGCTGATGTACGGCTGTGAAGTCTGGGGAGCGGCATCCTTCGCGAAAAGGAAAAACTACAATATTTTCAAAATAAAGTTCTAAGAATCGCAGTTAATGCTCTTTGGTTCATAAGAGTCAACAGTTAAAGGAGCAGTGACCTACAACCTGGGAAACCCAACCTCAACCCGTAGACTGAAGCCCAGACTGCTGCAGGACATTCTGTTATAAATTTTAATAAATATAGAATTAATTCATAGTCACACTACCTCTATTTTACTTTCTATTATTACTCATTTTATTTATTCAATATTATTATTTTTATTTTTCTATTTTCTTCTCTCGTCCCTTTTTCAAATTAATTTGTTTCTTTTTACTATTAGAGGGCAATTGTTTGTTTTATTTAAGTGTACCAATATCATTATTTTTTGTTATTAATTTTATTTTATTTTATTAAGAAACATTATTCTTATCTATTTATTTTATTTTTTTTTTCTTCTTTTAATAATAACATTTTGTATAGGTAGGGATGTCTTTTGTACGAGACTATACCCCTCCATAATCAACT
>NW_027116139.1:127993-133112 GCF_000696795.3 Halyomorpha halys
TTTTAGACTCTCTGGTAGTCTTTTTTTATTTCTTTATTTAGTCTTGTTGATTGTCGTGTATAATAATAAATATTATAATTTGTATTTCTGTTTCATTAACGTTAATAAATATTAAGCATTTTAAATAAATATTTCATATTTTGTTTTAATCATTGTATTATCTATATATTACTTTTTAAATTTTTTTTTTAAACTGATCTACTGCTGTTACTAGTGTGTCTTGGATTTGTTTTTATATTGGTGCTTTATGATTAATTCTTGTTTATCAGATCAAACTGGAGAGAGGAGGTATGAGAGAGTGAGATAGGGAGAATGAAATTGCCAAATAAATGGAATAGGATTGTCAAAGGAAATAAAATTTGAGAAATATGGAAAAACATGGTTATAATATATTGTATTGTGTGTATAGAAGATTATTAATTGTAAAAGGAAAAGGTAACAAAAACATTTTTTTTGTTATATCATGTATATATATTTATTCTATATATGTTCGATGATGGATTGATTGGTTTGCTGTGTATTGTATCAACCTAATGTATTTGGGCATTATGGCTAAATAAAGCATTTCTCTTTCTCTCTCTTTCTCTTCCTATTCATAAATAAATGAAGAATTGGGTCCTGGTACTTTCTTATTTTATATCTCTGTTTGACTTTAACACTGATGTTTGACATAATTCAGATGGGTTTTACAATTCGTTTTATTTTCAAAGGCAATTTGAATAATTATCATGAAAACTTATAGTTCTTTAATAGTCTTGACTAAACGTAATGTTTCTTATATTTTATAGATAGACCTGTATTCATCAATTAGTATATCCTATTTTTTAAATTATAGTTGTTAGTTCTTTTAAAGGATTAGCATCCTAGGTGCACCTCAGGAGTTCTACCCCTCGGACGGGGACCAGAACAGACAAAATAAGAAGATGGACGGACACTCTTTTGTGATCTGGTACGTGCCAATGCTGAATCCTTTATTGCTCAGTCTCTTCTACCTAATGGATTCCCAGAACGCCCTTCAGTTATCGAATAGAAGCGCCTTCTATTGCAAAACTTGCATTTATCTATGATGAATATATAATTGTATCATTAATTTATATTATTCTACTCTTATATTATTCGAGAAAGGTGGTGTTTGGTCCTAGTATTACTACAACCATTAATCTAAATTTGTATTCTGTACATTTTAATGTTTAACAATTAGTAAGGATAATCTATTTTTTCGAGTTTTTTTTTTTTTTGACCAAATATTTTGTTTTTATTCATTATTGTCTTGATATCTCTGTATTTTTCATATTCCTAGCTTTAATATTTATAATTTTTATAAAATATATTAAAAATCAAGTCATCCATCAGGACCTTAATGTTCCATATGTTGCCGATTTGGCCAGAACCAGATACCATTCCTTCCATGGTAGACTATATATATATATATATATATATAACGGTTATAACAACCATGTAATGTAATGAAACCAGGCCGATCTGGTATAAAATAAATACAGCTTTATTGGTGTTCTTCCACTTCTAGTGATTTTCTTATTATTTAAAATTTTTCCTTATTCTCTGCTTTCTCCGGAATTTTTACTCGGACGTAGGTCGAGGGTAAGGTTAGAAAAATTGTATTCTCTGATATTGATATATTTTCTGATTATGCTCGCCGTTCCGGGCGACTCTGCCTTAATGTATTAGTTCTAGAATATTTAATGGCAGATACAGGTTCATAATGTTCTCCAGTGTCGTCCTTGGTGTCAAGCCATTGCTAGAGATAATCAAAGGTACCATCCTGACTAGCTAAGTTTTATAATTGTTTTAGTTCCTCTCCTAGAACTTGATATAGAATTTTTTTCGGTTATCGCCTTGTGAAGGTTGTCAGCCGACTTTTATTATTATTAATATATATTTTAGGTTCTATGACTGGAAGATTTTTAATAAATAAATCACAACGTTTCAGAGCTGTCGCCCCATATTCAGATACTGCAATATATTGGTTTTATTTTATTTAATATTTAGATTTAAATAACTGGTGAGCTTTATTATATTTACAACAATTATTTTACTCATTCGGCTAGTTACCAGAAATTAGTTGTTAACAGCTACTTATTAACTACTTAACAACTAATAAGTAGGTCTGCTTAAGTGGAACCTGGATATGTGAGAAACCTACTAATAATTACAATGTAATCCCGACACTTTTAAACTTTTGTAATTAATATTTGATTTTTTTTGTCTATCTCTATAATTGTTAATTTATACCTCAATAGGCTTTATAAATAAGACAATTTATTAGGTTTGAGCAGGTTACAACACTCTTGTTTACAAACATTTAATTTTTTCCGTAGATTCTTTGATATTCACTACTATCTAAGGTTTTTTACGATAAACAAGTGTATAAAAGATACTTTATATTGAGGATCAAAGCGTGACGCAGAAAAACTATTAAAAACCTTGAATATGTATTTTGAGTTGTCTTCGAGAAACAACTTATTGCTTGTATTGCCCAAATACACACCAATATAATTTATTATTTGAGCCATATGCTTTGTATTGCTCAAAAAAATTACATTCTTATAAAAAAATAAAATATGCATTTTTTAAAATAACATTTTCCTCTATATAAATAATAAAACAGTCTGTAACTTTAATTTTAAACCTAGCCTATTTGGAAGACTGGGTAACTGAGAAGCTTTTTTAAGTGATTATAGATTCTAGTGCCCTTGAGATCCCAGTTAAACAATTTACACTGTAGTTTTGTTTCAAATTCAATACTTTATTTATCGATAAAGATCTGTCATTTTTGAACAGTAGGTAATAGCGATAACTGATCACATTCATACTAAAATAAAAAATAACACACAATAAAATAAGAATAAAATCAATGAAAAAAAAAACACATACAATTTTTTCTCTAAATATATATAAACAGAAGGATAGAAATCAAATTAATCTATGAACTATTGGTTCGATCAATATAAATATATCTATATATTTTTTATCAATCTTTTTATTTTTCTATTTTATTCTTTTAGTTTCTTTATATCGACTAACTACTTGTTAGTTTTTTTTTGTTTTTTTTAAAGTTTGAAATTTTAGGTGAATTTAAAAAGGGTATTGTGCTTGGAAGAATATTTTTAATACCGTTTTCTACCCAGTAGCCTTGAATATTTTTTTCTAAAAATTAAAATTGAGCTAGAAATTGAAAAATTTAATATCAGCCTTCAGGATAGGAATTTACCAACATTTAATACAATTAGCTTTCTCATAGCTCTTTACGTACAGGGAGGGGGTGGAATCTTAGGTTTTTGATTAGAGTAGTTTAAGTTGATTAGAGTAAATTTCTATAAATTTACACAGTACTTAGCAAATAAATTAAACAATAGAGTTGATTATTGCAGGATTTGGTCGCTCTTTACAGTTTTTGAGTTTTTATTGTGCGAGTTTACACGTTTTGAGTTTTTGTTATGCGATTTTGCACATCTCGATTTTTTTACTGCACAAATGTCCGGTCTATAGTTATAACATAGGAGGGAGATTTAAAAAATGTTCTAGTCAATCAAGAGCTGAAACTCTTCGTCCAGGTCTTTTTAGCAGATTAAAGTCAAATTGTGAAATTAAAAAAAAAAATAATGAATAATCATTGTTGATGGTCGAGTTTAAAATATTTTGGGGCCGCGTTTGGTGGAGAGCGCGGTGAATGCCCTGCACCGGCCAAGCCGCATAGTTGAGGCAACAGCTTGTGCATTCTTCGCTGGACCATGCTTGTGTCCAGTTAGGATTTTTAACAATGATCCTAACTTCCTCCAACAGTATCAGAATCCACAATAAATATTGCTTTTATAAATTATTAATTTCTATAAAACATTATCTTTTTTTTACAGGTGTAATTATATTTTATATAATTCATTAAGCATTTTATCTTTGTAAATTGTTAGACACATATTTATTTGTATTATGATCATAACTCCATATATAAATTTTTTTTTTTGTAAAATAACCTTTAAAATTATATTTTATTTGTCTGTTAAATCTATCAATTACATCGATACTTTGAAGTACAAACGTGCAATTACTACTTCTGGGAAACTAAAAATATTTTATTTAACAAATCAAGTGTTATTTTATTGTATTATTGTAATAATACAGCTACGTGTCTATTGATGTTTACTAATTTTATTTTCTGTATCCTTTTTTAAGGATATAATTTTAATTGTTAAAATTATAAAAAACTTTCGGTAATTTTTGAATCATTTATTCGTGGTAAAATATCTTGAAACTATAAAAATTGGGCTGAATTTCTGTTCTAATGTATATATATATATATACAATACTAAAAAGACAAGAAACTGCTCGCCGATTTCGACTATTTTTTACAATTATTATAACATTTACTAGACAAACGGTCTAAACTGCAAATCCATTGCAAAAGACTGATCTACACAACTATTATAAGGCCTATCTGGACATATGGATTTGAGCTTTGGGGCTCCACTAAACCATAAAATTCCACCCGAATCCAATCCTTAAAGTCCAAAATCCTTAATGTTCCTTACTTTGTCACAAATCAAGTCATCCATCAGGACCTTAATGTTCCATATGTTGCCGATTTGGCCAGAACCAGATACCATTCCTTCCATGGTAGACTTCTCAACCACCCAAATCCACTTGTTTCTAATCTGGCTTCTCCTTCGTTACCTAATAATCCTCCTAGTCGTCTGAAAGAAGATGGCCTCGAGATCTTCTCCTCTAGAAATGTTATTGGAGTTCTATCAGTGGGTAGATTCTCCACATGTTTGTATCATATCGCTATGTCACCTACAGCAAATTTACTTGTTGTATATATTTGTATACAGTTGTAAATAACTATAAATAAATTATTAAATAAAAAAAAATGTATCAATATGAGGTTTATTAAATAATAAACTCAAAAATATGCTTTCACTTATTTTATATACCATCTATATTTTCTATATTAATTAAGCATTATCTTTACAAACAATTTTATTTTCACTTATAAAAAAACAGTTATTTCTTTATGGCGTTCTTGAATCAGTGTTGCTTTCCTATTATTTGTATTCTTTACAACTTCGAACTAAGTACTGATAACAGTTATAATTATTTTTAT
>NW_027116139.1:137562-176624 GCF_000696795.3 Halyomorpha halys
TATAAATATATAATTTGTTCTTTTACTACTTATGTCTCTACTTAGTAATCTTGTGATTTTCTAATGATGCAATATTATCATATATCACTGCTAAATGTGGTATTATTTCTTTAATATTATACATTATTATCGAAATTAAAAATTGAACTTTTCTCCTAACGCCAAGAAATGTTTAATGACAATAGGTATTTTAACATTTGTTTTGTTTTCTATTCTATCATTTATTTTGTGTAAGTTTTTATATTTCTCTGAATTTTCCATATTCCTTTCCGATTTTTTTATCTGTTTCTGTTTAAATATTTCGCTCTTATTTATATTGCTTGTTTTAATTGATGTTAGGATAATGATTTTATCATTATTAATTCCCTTATTTTGTTAATCTGGTCCAAAGCATGTTTTATTCATTTTTGCATCGAATTAAACTTTTTTTTGCGTCTTTTGCGAATTGCGATCTTAGCAGAAAATATTATTTTGGACTCCCTGGGGATCATACACCATCACCTGCATGGGAATTAGCACGGCGATTATTCATTGTTTTATTTTAATATGTGGGCCTGTCGATTTGTGTATTTTAACTTATTTATTCATTAAATTATTTTATTTCAGTAGTATTATTATTTTTATTTATTTATATATATATTTTTTAAACTTATTTATCCATCCATTCATTTGAATCTATGTGTTAGTCTTGTTCTCATAAAATGTATTTATTTGTTTGTTTTTTGACAACTGATCTACTGCTGTGACTATTATTAATGTTCTGATCTTACATTGCCGTCTAATAGTGAATTTGTTTAGCGGGTCACTGGAGAGGATCTAGGAGGGTGAATTCGGGAGGGCAAATTTGTTGATCGGGTGAATTAAAAATTGTGAAATGGTGAAATTGAAGGAACAGAAAAGGGAATGAATTGAAATATTTGTATTTGGTGTATAGACCGAAATTGATTGTAAAAGGAAACTGTAGGGCAAAAAATTGTTTTCTTTCTATTTTATTATACCATGTAATTATATGTAATTTATATATGCCCGATTACGGTATTTGGGCAGCATGGATGAATAAAGTATTTCTTCTCTCTTGATCTATATATTCATTCAGGTAATTTTTTTTTTGTTTTTTATCCTTTTTTTTATTATTTTCTCAAAATTTGTATTTATTTCTTTATCATTTGTTCTTTTCCCTTATTTAACTTTAAAATTACCCAGAGTGTTTGTTTTATTTCTAAGCGTATAATTTTGCTTGTCATATTATAATAAAAAATAATAATAATAATTTTTTTTTGTATTTACTTGAAGTTGGTAATTGGAAGGATTTATCATTGTAAGGTCTTACATGAAAAAATATATTAATGTTTATTTTGGAGGAAAATAGTCCGGGTGGCGGTCAATAAAGGTTCCAAAATAGTAAAAAAAAATTTAGTGTTAACCAACCTTTCATTGAAATACATCGCCAAAGGGGATTCGCTTCACTACATAAAATTGTTTATACTTTAGATCTGCTTGGCAAAGAATGAGAAATATATTTATCAATGAATTAACTTAATACAACAATAAAACTTCATGCATGAATATACAAAGTAATTTAGCTAAATGTAAACAATAAATTACTCCCCCTTGCTCACGTGGAGGGTTGAGTTGAGAGTCACAGACCGGACCATCCAACGGTCCGTTAACCCCTAAATAGTTTTTTTCATTTGCGGTTGATTCCTTGCACTAACAACCTGAAACCTTACAATGATCGAGATAACAGTCTTAGTAATAACTCCAAAGTTAATTTTCAAAATCCCTAGACCAAAAAATTTCTCAATTTGAATAATTTTGAGATACCAAAGAAAAAATCGCTGTTCATTCGACTGACTTTATGTTTATTTCAAAAACTATTTCTTTCTGGTTTTCCAATCACGTTGCTTTTGGTAATCCCAAACCTTAATATTCAACTCAACATTTCTTTATTTCTTTCTATAAGTGAACCATTTTTTTTTTACTTGTAGTTTTTGTATTTTTAAAAATATTGACCAATATATAGTTTTATTTGAATTTTTTTTTCATCTTACTATCTTAATGAATGTTTTGAATACTTAAAGAATGACTTGTGTTTTTATATCGTTTTTAATTTAAACTATTTTCCTTTGTTTCAGGTGTGTAAAAATGTTTTTGTTTTTTTTAAATGGATATGATTGGTCAAAGTTCAGTTAAAAACGTAAGTAAAATACAATTTATAATATTATTAAATAAATAATATTAATAAATAAAGTAATTTTAGGATCTTATTATCTACCTTATTTTTATCTTATATAATCTTCTATTTTCTTCGTAAATCGAAATGTATCATTTCAAAAACCAAGCTTATCAAAATACTATTATATATAAATACTTATCTGAATGTTGTACAAAACTAAAATTGAAAAAACTGGTCTATTTATTTTATCTTGTTTTTAATCTGAGCTATTTAGTATATTTTAAATCCTCCTTAAATAAAAAAAATAAATAAATAAAAAATTAAAGCTGAACCCGTCATGAACGAACGTATCTTTAGTTTCAGTGAGTATTCGATGCAATCCAATTAATTTTTCATGGACTGATGAATAGTTTTAGTTAGTTGGTTGAGTAAATGTTGACTGAAAATATGGTTGATATCATGTAATTATTATTAATTTTAGCAATTCTTTCATTACCACTACTCAATCATTTGTTAAATTTACTTCATTATATTATTTACTGGGCAAAAATGAAAAATTGTTATATGTGTATATATAATATTACACTTATAGTTATAGAAACAAAGCTCCGTAATCTTGATTTAATAGATTACGAAACACATCTACCCTTTGATACACATAAAGACACCACTTGCCTAAGGCTTCTTCCGACCTTATGCCCTACCCCTATGCTCTATGTTATTGGAACGTCGTGTTGCAATTCCTGTTGTAAATGCGCTTTCACTAAGTACGTGATACGTTGAAAGTATCAACTGCTAGGTTTGATTATAAAGAACTTCTAATCAGACTAGAATTAACATTAATAGTTGATGTAGTCAAAATTCAGAAGAAATTCCTATTTTTAGTAAAAACTGGGGATTTTCTGTTATTCTTGATTAAAGAGATCTATCCTCCAAAATATTTTTTTTCTCGAAATAATATAAAATAATATATTCCTATAAATAATAAGTAAATATTAAAAAATCTTCCAGAATTTTTTGAAAAATTAAAGATTTATCGAAAAATATTAATTTTGCCGTTATCTATATCTGTCTTTGAAAGCATCTTTTCTTTGGTGTAGTTTTCAGGCATTTAAAAGTTCGAAAAACCTAGTTATTTTAATTTTTGTATTGCACTTTAAGGTTATTTAAGGTGATTTCTAAAGAACCCTATATATTTAATAAATAATCCTAGTGTTAACTGTCCAGGAAAAATTTCTAAATTCTTCTTGAACTTCTTTTTATTTGTTCTTTTATTCACTTCTCACTTGATAAACTTTAAATGTATAACTAATAAATTGTGTGAAAGTTATTTGAAGATTTAAAAAAAATATTTACAATTTGCTCCGTAATGAATCAATTCATTTTTTTGAATATAGAGAATATATTTATATGGTTAGAAGTTCTTAACCTAACCTTGCCTAAGGCAATGATCATAATAATTGCATCCCATTGAGAAACCTTTTCCTCTATCGAGAAAATGTTCAATTGTTCATCTTCCAAGGTGTTCCGTGTTCTCTGACCTCACCATGAGTTGATCACTATAATGTGGTGTTTCTTGTTTGCATAAGATGACGAAAGTTTTTTTCTTGGCACCCAAGTTAATTTTTGCACTACGGAAATTATTAAATATATATACACGTATCTGAAATGTTATAATTGCCTAGTTAATTTGATTACCCCACGAAAACCCGTACATCTTAAGTCGAAACTGGTGAAGCTTGTTACAAGTGAACGAAACAGATTCTAAGCATTTTTGAAGGGAAGGAGGCTTCTTCTATTATTGAACGAGGAAGCAGTAATTTCGATAGATCGATTGACTAATGGACTACCTGTGTAGACCAATCCATCACCCACTTTATTATGATAGAGTAGCCAGATTGTTCTGACCGACGTCTCTTTATACGATATCGTTTGTTAATGGTTTAGGTATGAGTGTTATCGTTAAGTTGGTACACTTAGTGAAAATGGACTCTTAGGCTGTTTATATCAATAATGGAACTTTAAGCCGGATAGTAATATTGAGTATAGTAAACATTAAGCTCTAACAAAGTAAATATTTTTTATTTAAAGGTCATGTTTTTATTTTAATGAATTGTCTCTTGTGAAAATGCTTATAATCCGGCCCAACGCACAGTGGAACTACCCATAAATAGGATGATCATTTACTAATAAAATTGTGGGTGAATCTTGAAGAAATTATAAATAAATCTCTTCCAAGACGATGGTAAAAAGTTTACCTTTACCTGGGGGTCGGTTGGCCGATACGTCAAATTAATAAAATGTCTATTTTTATGGCATATTTTTATGTTTATATCCGATAACTTCTAAGGTATTGCTTAATTAAGTAGATTAATTATTTAAATGAGTAAAATTTAAAAGATTAATTTGCAAACATTTTGGTATATTAGAAAAATGTGTATGGGGATGTATATCATCTTAGATTTTAACGTAAAACTACTCCAACCCGACTAAAGTCTCGAATGAAATACATTTATCACTTAGAAATACATTAATCGTTAATTAATTTTTTTTTAATCAGTTGATGTATAGTACAACACTTACCCTATAAAAGTTATGTTTATTTTCTATTATTACTTTTTTTTTTGGACTTTAATCAAAATTACGTTTACAGATAGTCCTGTAAAATAATTAATTTTTCTACCTGGGTTGAACAATCGGAAAAACAAACGTTCCTAAAAATTAAGTATTTAACTATTTCAAGAACGCAACTTTGGAAGTTAGCTAAAAAAAAAATTGAAATTTTCACTTATTATTCATAATAAATTATTAATTAGTAATTTCACTTATTCATTTAGTGCTCAATATCCCGACAACTACTCCCTTTCCGTAAAAAAAATTATTAAATTTCTTTTGTAAAGTAACTTAGCAGATATTTGAGCCCTAATAAAACTCTTAACGTTCCATATTTTCGAGATACCGTTTTTCAAACATTAATATTTTTATGCATTAATATTAAAGGAGAAACAAAATGTTGTGAGTATATTTTAGTATATATCATGAAAACTACTATTCTTAGGAAATAACTCATTATAAACTACTTTATGGTGCACTTAACCAACTTTTAAATGAAGCCATGATAGAACTCTTTACTTTATATTTTCTGAGATATATTTTCTTATATCTGTAATGCAACAATAAAATTAAAGAAAACATCACAAGGGTGATAAATAAAAAAAATTTACATAAATAGAAGGTAACAAAAAAATGAACATAATTAAACCCTGTACATTAAGAGAAAAAAAATTATAATAATAATAAAAAATAATCACTAGTCACATTTACACTCTCATATATACTATCGGCCTGAGAATGCCCGATCCCACTTTATCCCCCTCCTGTGAGAGGTAAAACAAGCACTTTGAATTACCATCCCTCCTACCACATCACTGGTAATGAGCCAGTGGAGGCTGAGTATGTGCGCTAAAGCCGCTAACACTCAACTTGAGTGGAGTATCTGACCATTTCCAGATTCCAATTGTCCATTTTTATTTTTCAAGTTTCATAGCCACTTTCGTTTCAACCTTCGATGTGGATTGCAGGGATGGGTGGAACTGTATAAGGATTGAACAAAAGATTAGAAAGATTTGCATGAAATTTGGTCATGATGTAGTGTTCTGTTGGAAACGTAATAGGGTGCATTTATTATATGATGGTCAAATTAAAATAAGACAAAAACAATAATATTAGATAATCGGACATGCTATGAGAGTAAATGAAGATAAAATAAGAATGGAAACAAAATGGTCCTAAAAATCAATAACCAGTAATTTTAAATAACCTATCTAATCATCCGTTTACACAAAAAGTAAACATAGTAAAACTCTTAATTTTTTTTTTCAAAAATGTTGATTATTTATCTATTATAATACCATTTCGTGAAATGTGATTGATCACAGGCATTTGTTATTCTTATTCCTATAGACCAACTAAATCACATATTTACCTGATTTTGACATTAAGCGACAAACATTGAAAATAAGTCTTATTTTAAGCAAAATTCTATATCTCAGGAATTATTTATTTGACGTATAAATGTCTAATGGAGCTTATTTTTGAAGCACTAAAAATACTCCATAAAGTAGTTTATAATGAATATCTCCATAGTCCCATCGAAATATAATCAATTTGTCTAAATTAAATAAATAAAATAATGAATTAAATTTTAGGTTATAATTTTACTATTCTGATTCATAATCAAAGCAGTATATTTTTACCGCGATTTTTGGGATTTCTTATAGGCTTTCACAGTTCAACATATCTCCACAAAATGTGGTTTGCTGATTAAACTTGGATAATTGTGTCATTCTTGGAAGATCTGTCCTTCTCCAACTCAATTGACAGTCCCCAACGGCCGACAGTAGGTCAAGTTCGGTACTAATGGAGTATCAATTGACGACAGTTGCCGACGGTACCCCGCTGTGGGTACAGCTCCGGAACATAACGACCTAAATTAGGACCAACAAACGAGTTCGTTCTATGTGTCACTCATTGATAACTCTGCCAGTTCATTTCCTTGTCAGTTATAAGCGTCGTAGGTGGCCTTGTATTCGGCATATTATTCTTGCCTATAGAAGAAGATAGGAAATCAATAATTTAAAACGTTAAAAAGTGATTGAACGCATTAATATATTATCGGATTATTATAAACAGTAGAAGAAAAACTATCGAAATTTCTTAGTTGTCTTGATAGTACAAGAGACCAAGAGGAGAAAAAAGGCAGTTATCTCCCCCAATTTTTGATTACTTTAATGAAAACTATGTATAATTAATAGTCAAAATGGATGAGTCTGTCAAGTATAGGTAGGGGGAATAAAAAATGGCGGCTGTTTCAAAGCGATAAAAAAAAAAAATTTCATTCGGAGCTCTATATCTTAAAAAGTAGGAACAACACAAGAAAACCTAAGAGGACATTATTTAAAGAAGAGTAAATTTGCTAAAATAGAGTTATTTACGTTAAATAGTTTTCGATATATAGCTTTTTAAAAAGCAACATTTCATAAAAATGTTGTGTGTTGTATGCTGAAATATCAGTAGTTAGTGAATTTATTTTGAAAAATTTGTATCACAAAAACCATTTGATGTACAGATGTCTATTAGCACTCAAATTAAAGCTAGTTTAAAGAGCTATAAAGTTGTTTGTGATGTTTATCTTCGTAGGAGTAATAGTTTACATGAAAGTTACTCAAATAAATTGATTTCTAGTTGTTCGAACAAATTTTAATTTGCCAAATTCATATTCATATGCGAATATCATAAAAGCTACTACCTCTACGAAGATAAGTGTCATAAACTACATTATAGTAAGTTAAATTTCCTTTATTTTGAGTGTTAACAGACATATGTGCGTCTTGTGGATCTAGAGATATATTTTTTCAAATATCCAACATTTTATACAAACAACTTATACCTTTTATCCAACATTTTATTCTTGAAATTGACATTTCGTGAGTTTATTTTGTAAAATAACATAAAAATTACTACTCCTACAAAGATAAACATAATTATTTTTGTAGTAAATTTAACTAGCTTTAATTTGAGCGCTGGCAGACATCTGTACGTACAATGGTTTCTGAAATGAAGTTTTTATAAATTAAACTTATTTTCCGAACAACTATAAACCAATTTATTTTAGTAAATATCATGAAAACTACTATTCCTACGAAGGTGAAGTTCATAAACTTTTTTATAGTCCATTAAACTAGCTTTAATTTGATTGCTAATAGACATCTGTACGTCACATATTTCCTCAGATGTAGAATTCTCAAAATATATTAACTAACTACTAATCTTTCAGTAGATTTTTAAGAAATTTTGCTTTTTAAAAGCTATATCTCGAGAACTATTGGACGTAGATAGCTCTTTTATGGCTAATATTTCAGCAAATATAGTCTTCTTTAAATAATGTTCTCTTAGACTTTCTAGTGTTGTTGGTAGTTTTTAAGATATAGAGCTCCGAATAAAAAATTATTTTTTTTTAAAGGTTTTGAAACAGCCGCCATTTTTTATTCCTCCTACCTTTACTCGGCAGACTCATCAGTTTTGAGTAATTTACCTTAGAGTAATTATACCTCGTTTTCATTAAAGTAATAAAAAATTGGGGTGAGATAACTGCTTTTTTTTCTTCCCGTTCTTGTACTATGACAGCTTCATACCCTGAGAAGCAAGTTAGCTACACAAACTTGCAAACAAAGTGTCAAATTATTATATAATAATACATTATGTGTACATTGTGTGTCTTTTTGCCAATATGAGTAAAATATATAAAAATCTCCAAGAAAATGGAACTGAAACATAAGGAATTTCGAAGATTATTTTGTGTTTAATATATGTAAATAATCGACCGTATTTATTCAAGAATGAAGAAGATAGTCAGGGGTGCGATCACAAGATAATACGATTTGTTCTTTATTCATTTATTTATTATTATTAATTAATTTTACGTGTTATTACGTCTACTTTTCATTTTAACCTGCTCATAGTTCACGTAATTTTTTATATTTGTATCATTGTATATTTTACATATACTAATTTATTCATTACTCTTTTCTTATGTTTGTATATTATTTTGTTTTCACTTAGATTTATATAATTTTAATTATACCTGAATTTACCTTTTGTATTTTATCCCATTGGCAAATAAATAGTTGTTAACTATTTTTCTTTCTTGTGACCGCACCCCTGACCACAACACACATCCCTGAATTATTTAGTGTAACTTTTTTTTTTGTAACTGTGAAAATTATATAATATTTTACTCAAAGAGATAATAAAGCTACTAATTTTTTTCACCGTTCTAAACCAAAAAATAGCCAAAATGGAGCTATACCCTTAAGTTCCTCATTGTCGCTAAGAAATAAGGTTGAAATGAAAACTAATCCTTATTCTATAACTAATTGAGGCGTTTTCGGTCAAAAGTCTTTTGTATTGTTAAAGTGAATACATGTTTAATGCATAATTTTAATTTTTCGCAAAATCTTTTCCTTTCCAAAAGTAGATTTATTGACTTTTGTTAGAAAAATCCTCAGCTGTTTGCTGAAAAATAAGATTCAATTTGAATATGAATTATATTTGAAAAAAAAATGTTCAAATATAATTTATTCTGACAAAAGAATAAAATGTTTTTTGCGGGTAGAAATATGAAACATAGGTACAGGATCCCAGAGGACACCCAACATGATTTTTATGAAACTATTCATCTTTCATTTCAAGTTCTTCAGGAATCCTTCTTAATTTTCACATCCTAAACTTAATCAAATGTGGGAGGGGAGGGGGAATGGCGGGGAATAAGGAGGTAGTATGTTATGGAGGGAAGTTATCACTAAATCGATCCAAATCCGATGGTTGGACAAGTATAGCTGGTTAATGATGGTTTTTTAAATAATTTAATTCCATAGCAAATTAATAAATTAACCAATGGTAACTCCTGACCGCCATATTCATGTAAACTTCTTCCTCTAATCTTATGTTTTTGTAATTAAGATCTGTAATAGACATAAGCTTATCTCTAAGTGTCAACTGAGATCTCATAGCAGATGTGATTCTGTTCTATCTACACTGCCTTCTTCTTTTAAAGGATTTTTTTTTCATACTCAACGTTATTATTAAAATATTAAAAAATCGTTATAATACTATTGGATATGTTTAAGGGTTTGTTTAAACAATATTCATTTAACAAAAAAATTATTGTTGATTATTTCATATCCTTACCTGCTTTTGTCTATTCTTGGTCTAATAAGTACAGAATAATTAATGTCAGAATATTAATATTTCTTTTTTATTTTGCATATAAATATTCATGCTTCATTCTAGGAAAAAAACATTTATTTTATATGTGCATATGTTTTTAAAACCTTTGATTATAAAATATACTAAAAGGATAAAGAACATATATATCAAAGAAAGAAATTTTTAAAAAATAGTGATTAAGATATAAATTATTGTAAAATAATCAGGCAACCATAATGAAGGAAAATAAAAGTTTACCAAGCAAAATTTAACTATTTTTGTACATATTTATATCTATTTGCAATACTTAAAACTGTAAAACAAATGTATAAATCTAATCGATTGTTTTAATCTAGTTTTCTTTGTTGGGAATAAAATATTTTTTAATATTAGGAGTTACAATAGATTGTAATAGGACCTGTGACGTCTTTGCCTGATTGTAGGATAAACTTTTAAAATATTTTAATGTCGAATACTGAAATATTTGCGAAAGTTTACTAACCTTTTAAAGAATCCGAGCTTCTCAATTCCACCGAATTCTCTAGATTAAAGATTAAGATCCTAAACGTTTATTTATTCGCGAAAGTTGTCGGTTCTTTCTTGTGTTCTGATCAGCATTGGATACCAAAAACCCGTACCATAAATCGAGTTTGTGACTTCATTTAGGAGGAGTAGGACACTTGAAGAACGTTTAATATAATGTTTGGAATGTTAAGTAGAGAACATAATCTACTGTTTTTTTTTATTTGAATAGCGTATAATAATGGTTTTTGAGTCTCATAATAATGATTTAATTTTTTTTAGGATAATTTTCTTATTAAATCTTGATATTATTTCGAACATAAAATTCCATGATTATCCATTGTTTTAAGGATATCAGTGGTTTATATTTTAATTATAATCCTTCCAATTATGGCATTTAAAAGTATTAAAATTATTCTTATTAATCAATAAGAAAAATGGCTTACAGTTTATTTTATTATATTTCTTTCCTAAGCAATCTAGAGCAGAGGTGATGTCTGCTTAGTTTACGTTCCTGAAAAAAACCTGTGAATTTATTCATTTTGAGTCTATTATAATAATGATTTAATTTTTTTTTAGGATAATTTTGTTATCAAATCTTGATATTATTTCGAACATAAAATTCCAGGCTGTTTTTGTCTTAAAGATATCAGTGGTTTATATTTTATTTATAATCCTTCCAATTATGGCATTTAAAAGTATTAAATTATTCCTATTAATCAAGAAGAAAAATGGCTTACAGTTTACTTTATTATATTTGTTTCCTAAGCAATCTAGAACAGAGGTGATGTCTGCTTAGTTTACGTCCCTGAAAATAACCTTCTGTGAATTTATTAATTTTGAGTCTATTATAATAATAATTTATTTATTTTATTTTTTTTTATAAGGATTATTTTGTTATTAAATCCTGAAATCATTTCGAACATAAAATTCCATGCTTATTCATTGTCTTAAGGATATCAGTGGTTTATATTTTATTTATAAACTTTCCAATTATGATATTTAAAGGTATTACAATTATTCCTCTTATTCCAGAAGAAAAATGGCGTACAGTTTATTTTATTTTACTTATTTCCTAGGCAATCTAGAGGAGAGGTGATGTCTGCTTAGTTTGCGTTCCTCTTGTTCAAAGAATAATTTGTTTTTGGTTACATTTTAGTTTAATTTAATTTAGTGAGCTGATATAACGTTTGATGTCATGGTAGATGATCGTATTAGCTAGAATATTTAAGTTTCCTCAAATGATTTCTAACATACTTCAAAGCATAGGCCCTTCATCTATTTAATATTCTGTCTTAAAAAAATGCTAGACTAGCATTTAACTACAATATATTACAAAATTAATGAAATCATTATTATACTTGATTTTTTATTATTTATGAATATTTTTTTCTTAATAATAGTAGTTTGTTTTTTGAATCTTTAAAAAATTCTAAATTAAGATTTCTATGTTCTAATATTTAACAGATGTAACAATCGCAGGCACAAAATAAAGATTTGCTCGTATTTCTACGTTCAATACAGTTTGTTTAATCAGTTGTCTATTATTGAATATATTTTAAATGATAATGTAACTTATAATTAACTTTTCTTTTATTATATCCTTATTCAAGTTACTATTGTATGTTTTGTTAATGAACTCCATTCTCATAGTATGCAGATTCGTTTTCTCTAACACGTGCAAATTTGATTAAACTAGTGTTGAAGGTATTTTTTTTGTGATAATGTTAGGTAGGTGAATTTTATAGAAGTTGTGCCTCACTATGAGTGAGCTGAAAACTTTAGCTTTAACTTTATTTTTTATAATACTTCTGATTATACAATTGAGATATAAATCATATTTTTTAAAAAAAAGTATGTGTATATAAGTATTTATGGAATATATATGGTATATGGTGATTTTACTGTAGCGACTGTACACATAAATTATATGAAATTTATAATTTATTTAAATTATTTTACGTAAATTTATAATATATAAAACGAAATAGATACATATATTGAACAGCATCAGATTTGACTACTTCTTTAGACTTAAGAATCTGGCTTTTATAATAGTTTTGATAATTAGATTTAAACTATTATTTCGTTTAGTATATGCTAAAATTAGTAAACTGGGAAAATGTGAGAATTGAAAAGCATATAAATAATTGGTTTGTTCTTTTTTCGTTATTAGAAATTTAACTCCTGATGTATGGTCTGTCCTATAGCTTACCAAAATCTTGGAGCCTAAGTGAAAAAACACAGAAGATATCTCAAGATCAGCTCAATAACTTACCAGTTTTCAAAACATTGCATGTTGTATTACTCTAATTTAATGAAAAAGAAAGATGGGTTTGTTATCCTGGGACGTTGTCCCTTTAGAATAAAATGTGGGTACATTTTATGTTGACCTGAACAATATGGCTCTGCTCTAAACCTAATGTAAACAATAATAATATGTTCACATAAAGGGTAATAATATAATAGAAAAATAATAACTGGAGAAGGAAAATATGGTTAAGAGAGATGGATCCGATCGAGGGAATGTTTGGTGCTTAACATATGGCAGAAGGAATAGAGTTCCAGTGAGACGCTGGAAATAATACTAGTAGAAGATATAGAGCCACTTCGGCTTGGTATAACAAGGGATTATATCGTTATATCTGCAGAGTTCGGATTGAAATCGTATTGAGCTATTCAATCCGTTCTACCAACTTCAAACAACGTTCAAATTAAATTTTACTTGACCGTGTGACTATCTTATCGACCGAAAACATCGCGGAAGGCTGAAAAGAAGCTGGATGTTGAATCTTCTCGGGCAATGATATATTTTAAATAATGATAAGGATGCCAGTTGGCAGTTCTCTCACTGACATGCCGCTTGTCACAGCGCATTAGCCAGTTGTCAGTAAAAGTTGACTGCTGTGAATATATTAATAAAGGTACGAGTGGGCAGTGGAAAACCCTTAGAGTCCAAAACCATTGTATATATTATTTTATCATTATGTAATTTTATTTATTTATTTTTCATACAGATTCAGACATCTTGTCTATTATTTTGTTTGTATATATTTTAAGAGAGTTTTTTTTTTTTTTTTTAATTTATTTAATTTTTTTTTTACTTTTTTATTTTATTATTTTATTTTATTTTATTTATTTATTTTTTTTATTTTAGTATGTATGAGATCATTCATCACTATTACTTATTGCCCACAACTGTGTGGCAGATTGTAATGTCTATCAATAAATAAATCTATCAGTCCAAAACCAGTTACAAAAGTATATATATTTATTGATTTATGATAGTATCATTGAGCACATCAATATTATTCAGAGCACATAACCTTTATATTATTCAGATATTTACTAATCGGTGTTTGTGACTAAAACGTCTATCAAATTGATTATAGTAATATTTAATCTATTGAACTATTAGGTCATTAATTTATTTATTGTACACTTCTGTTGTAGGTGAATATTTACTAACGTAATTAGGATAAAATACAGAGTGTAGTTAATAAAATTTAGTTCATCGGCTTTAATTTTGTAAAAAATACAATTTTTTTTAGTTTGTATAACGATCAATCATTAATCGTGCAGGAAGTGACGAGAATATAGCCCATAGTCAATAAAGGATTTTCCAAAGAAAAATTATGAAAAGTGTTTTTATCGACAATTCTATGTTTTTGGGGGTGTTGCATCCGAATTTCAGGTTTTATAATAAAAATCGAAAAATAAATAAAATTTGGAGCTTTTTTTCCGGCTATGACTAGAAAATTAAGTATTGTTTGAATAATTTTATTAAAACAGATTGTATGAAACTAAAGCAGACAAAGTTTCCTGATACGTAAATATAAAACTGTGATACTATGGTGAGGTATGTGACAGTGATACTTTGACTCTACCGGACAAACACACGGAAGATGTTTTTTATAGGGAACCGAGACTTGGACTTAATTAAGCGCATTCAGAGGTGACTTATGATTACCGAAGATTAATTGTAATATACGCACTAAAGGAAATTTTGTTTGGCTTTAAATCGAGAAATGCTTAGTTTCCTATTTATAAGTAAAAACAGTTTCAAAATTATGGAACATTTTTTCTATTTTAGCTGTGAAGCTTGAGGCTGGTGGCAAACCTAAATTTCGAAATTAGCACTCCAACATTTTTCATGTGAACATCCTTTGTGAAACTACGACGTCTAGAATATTATATCTTATCTTAGGTATCACAAGTTAACCGAAAATTAAATGTAATGTACGCAATTAGTTGGATATTTTGTCAACTTTAATTTTATATGAAGTAATTAGCTTTCTAGGTATTATCGAACAACTGGAAAAAATACCATGAATTATACTGTTTTTATCTATTATGTTGTTAATCCGGTGTTCGGAGAGTTGGTAAACCTGAATATCAGGTTCTACAACTCGCATACAACAAGTATATAATTGTTGAAAAACATAAATCTATGATTTTTCCTGAAAGCACCCTTTGTGGACCTTAAATTATTGGACTAATTTGAGTTATTTTGATTTAACATTGAAATGCTTTTTGAGAAAGAATTTCACAAAAATGCGTGGAAATATACCTTTACCTAGCTATGTTGGTGGTTTAATTTCACTGAAGGTGTGGAAACTATTGAATGACCACGTAACGAAGATTAATTATAAAAGTAAGATTTCCTATTATTTTAGAAATACAAAATTTGGTTTATTTTCTATAGTATTTCCATAATTTTAAAGTTTATTATACACTCGTATAGTTTTCTACATAATCGTTACTTCAATCAATGCATTTTTTAGAGGCTGTTATAGTTTTGTTTGCTGATGTCATACTAATTCCACGCTACATTCTCGAGAAAACGTAGAGCGTATTTCACTTTGTCGTGAGACTACGTTCGGAATAAGTATTCTTTCAATATAAGGAATAGGAGCTTGTCACAGGGGGCCAAATCTGGGTTACGGAGAAATTGTGTAGCAATGTTTCACGTTTATTGCGGTCGTTGCAACCATAATGTCAATTAACAATACCCTTTTCGATCCCCCAAAATATAGCAGCTATTACTTACATCAGCTATTATGCCTTATAACATTACCGACATCATTCTTATGAATTTTCGGATACCTAGTGTGACTACAATAACGCAGAGAAACTAATACTGATAAAACTGGGAACGATGTTCTCACGAACCATAGCCTCTAACAGGTTCCGAGGAATAACTCACATACTAACCTATTGTTTCCGTGGTGTGATAACGGGAGAGATGAGGTTCAATGCTTTCTCAAGGTCATGGCGGGGAACTGCTAATACAGGAACATTTTAAAACTGTCAGATGGTCTTTAAAAAATCATGTTAATAGTGTCTTTACTATTAATTAGAAAAATAGAGCAATGTTTAACCTTTACTTCTAAATACAACAGAAAAACCTACCTTAATTCTAATTAAATGTGGTTTTTTTGTTTTTAAAACAGAAAACCGAAAGATTTTTGATAAAATAGTGTTGTGTAAATGTTTTATGGGTTTATACGGCTTTTCAAAGTCTGGTTGATATTATAATTATCTTGACATAAATGATAATTGGTAATTTTATTATTTAAAAAAAAAAAAAAGAAAACATCACAATGTTTAGTCATAATTTAAATTTGTATTCATATTGATTTCTTTAATTTAGAATGATTGGTAATATTTATCAAGAGTAGATTGACGTGGTTGACGCCTGTCGATTATATGGTGATGATATGATTTGGTAATTATTCCCCTATCAATTAGCTAGGTGTCAATGCGGAGGCGAAGGATTACTCAGGGCGTGGGACCTGCTGCCTGCCCCTTATCTAACTGTGTCGTCCGTCCATAATCTCGGCTATTTCATAATTTATAATTTTATACAAAGATAATAAAGTTTGGACCATTATTTTCAGGTTAAATAATATCTAAAAATTCTGAAATCTTAGTATAGTTACTGGGTAAGGGGAATCTTAAAAAACCAAAAAAATGCTTAGTATCAAGTTTCGGTTCGGGGGAATTTCTATTTTTGGAACAACTTTTTAATTGGCATAGATCAATTTGGAGTATAAGTTGCCAAATTATTGTTCAAGTCTAATTAATAATAATAATGATAAATGCATGCAGACAATAGGAATCATTCATTTCATTTTTAAATTGATAGATTTATTTATTGATAGATATTACAATCTGCCACACAATTGTGGGCTATAGGTAATAGTGATGAATCTCATACATACTAAAATAAAATAAATTAAAAAAAAAATAAATAAAAAATAAAATAAAAAACAACTCTCTTAAAATATATACAAACAAAAGAATAAACAAGATCAACATAATCAAACTATCTGTATGAAAAATAAATAAATAAAATTACATAATGATAAAATAATATATACAATATTTACACACAATCGACCTGAGGATCCCTGAGCCCACTCTATCCCCCACGTGTGAGGAGTAGAGCAGAGCTCAGGAGATCCCAGCGCATCCCTCTCGCCGCATCACTGGTAATGAGCCAGTGCGCTAAAGTTGCAAACACTCAACTTGAGTGGAGAATCTGAAAGGAATCATACATAAGAAAAAAAATTCATTGTTCATTTCTGAGTCCTTTGCTGGAATCGTTATTGATATTTTTATCATTCAAGTCAACTTAAGTTTTGTTTTCTAAACAATAATCATATAACTTCTGGAGAAGACAGAAATAATGGCAGACTTACAGCCCTGAAGAGCAGTAAATATTTCAGCTGTTGTAGGATGCTATCCTGAGGACCCGGACAGCTGCCAGTCACTGAGTATATTTCCACTCCACTTTGGGCTCTCCCTTATAAGGGAGCCTTTAGCTTGGTCTCTCCAGCGGATTAAGACTTCTGCCAGAGGAATTTCTAACTAATTTATGTTAATCTTAAAGTATTTGGCAATCATCGTTCATCGAATTCCCTCTTAAAATTAAGTTGAGTGCTATTATCTATTATTAAATTAATATAATTTAAAAAAAAAAAATCTACGAAATATTTCTAATCAACTAATTAAACGTTTCATCAAATCAGGAATCTACTATCTAAAAAGTCTAATCCAATAAACAAGAGCAAATTTTAACATTGATCCGAGGTCCTTGATTTACTGGCATTTGAGAAACTTAATAAACCTTTTTTTTTTTCAACCTTTCTATTGTTTCTTATTATTGATGAAATCGTATATTATTTTTTTATTAAAGTGATAACGTTTTTTTCTAGATTAATGAAATTGATAATAGTGTTAATTGAATAATATGACTATACTGGTTACATTGCATTAAAAAGCTTTACGAAATTACAGGAATTTGTTTCGAAAACCCAACTATGAATTTAATATTCTTATGATATAAAGTGGTACTATCCATGTATCCGACGCTGTGTGTTTGCTAAACTTATATGATTTTTCCTGTTAGGGAAATCACTGAACCAATCCTTCTTTATCCGGGCTTGGGAACGGCAACTAACTTCTAGAGCGCCAGCAGGTGGAGTTAGGAGAAGAGCTCTGGAGTAGAGAGAAAAAAAGTAAGGCGAGAACAAATATGCTAAAAAGAAAGGAAAAAGGAAGCATAGAGAAATTCACTATAAAAAAAAAAGGTAGAAGCCAAAAAATATGTATAGAGAAGAAAAGAGTACAGGGAAAGGAAAGAATCAAGAAAATTAATAAATGAAATAAAAAAGGGATTTAAGCCAAAACTTGATTATGTAAAGGGAAAGAAGTTGAGCTTATTAGGAAAAAGACCTCCAGTATTGTAAGATGAAGCGATTGAGAAAACATCTTAAGAGAGCTTTATTCTAAATGAACTTCTGGGTAAGTTGCAAGAAGATGCAGAAGGAGTAGAAGCTCCAGTGAAGAAAGAAATAATTGACATACTTAGGCAAATGAAGAATAAGTCACCAGTCTTGACGAGATCACTCTATAGATGATAAAATATGGTGGCAATGTAATGCGGAAAGACATTTACACTTTATTTTGTAAGATTTGGGGTATTTTTTGGGGGGAATAAAAAATGCCAGAAGATACGACAAGAACAGCGATATGTCCTAGAAAAGAGACCAGATGGCATGTGATAATTATATAGGCATTGCACTCCTAAGCACAATATATAAAATACTATTAATGCATTTAAAACTACTTTTAATAATATTTCATGTAATTTACTGACATATAGAAGTATAGCAATTTACTAAAATTTACATTCATCCGTTTACTATCAATTCATTGAATTATCAATCAAAGAGTTATTGGATCAGTTTTAAAATACTAAAAATGATTTTATAGAGTTACTCCTATTTTCGATTGTAAGACTCATTTAAAAGATTGTTGGTATTAAAAAAGCAAATTACTTGATAAGTATGGTGACAAAACATTTATCAGACTGGCAAAACGGAATAACACACTACACATGCGTCCGCCAGAGTAACAGGCTTCTTTCGTGTTAGAACAAACCTTTTATTTATGTGTTCTTCTTCATTCTTCATTATATTCCACGACTATATATATTGTATATTATTGTAAGATTTTTACTAAAATCTTTGGCTTTGCGTAATGTATTACTAATCCTATTTCTAAAATTGTCTAATTAACCTGGAAAAAATATTTTTCCTCCTATTATTTTCCTTTATCGTTTCATATCAAAGCTTTTCATAATTTTTAATTATTCATATTTTATTACTTAAAAAAAAAACGCCTTCAGCGGACCCAGCCTAACCCTTATAATGCCATGTGGCAAATGAAGGGCACTAAATATATATGTATATATTTAGATATATGTTAATTCTGCTATATATCTATTTAATAAAGGAGGTAAGGAACAGAAAATTATTTCAACCAAACCTAAAAGTACTTTAGAGGAAGCCATTTGAAAAACACGGCATTTAAATGTTAAGTTATGCCCTGTTAAACACATTCACACCATAGACCATTTCAGGAGACTTGGTTTACTCCACAAAACGTATATTTATGTTGAAAACCTGAATTTGAAATAGTGTTAACAATACTTTCCCTTACATATTCCATGTATAAATAAGTAAAACTAAAAAAGTTGCAGTACTGTGAGACAGTGTCAGTAGATAAAACATTTTTGCAGGTAACGAGAGGTGGGTTAAGTACGCTGAACAACCTTAATCCTGTGTGTATCATTGCTAAACGGAATGACTTTAGTTTTGTTAAAAATAGTCATCGTGATTTTAAAATGTATTGTGCATATCCTGTAGGTACGCACAAACTATTCTCTTAACATACAGAGCCATTGACCCCAAGAAAGTCCTAAGGCATTCCTTCTGACCCCAGGGCCCAGCGGTACCCTCCCGAATCCGAGCTGTTAGGAAGCTAATGGTAGCCGGCCAGTGTATCATTACGAGTATAGCAAGCTGGGTGATGAAATACCGGGAGTTGGTGTTTGCGGGAGAGAGTGTTGGCTGTGCCTGTGATTAGGCGGGGGAGGGATGCTGTGGTCATCGAGTTCTTGGCGTAGCAGTTGGTGGGCTCCTAGGATATTTCCTGTTCTTTCTTTTATAGAATGTCTTAAGTTTGTAGTTTAACTAGCAATATTGCTTCAGTGCTTAATACTGGTTTCTTTGCTTACTACTTTCTTCTTGCATCCATGCTTCTTGAACAGTGCTCACAAACATGAAGGTCCATCAAATTTACACCACTTAAAATAAAATCAATTACATGATTGCTGCATACTATGGAAAATTACTTTAAATAATGAAAAATCGAATCACATAACCTACATTTTCCGAATATAACACATACCCTTCAGTTTGGTTCTTGAACAAGCAAAAGTCGTCCGAAAAATAAGAACTCTTGACATATTAACATGACATACAGACAAAACAATAGGAGATGTAAACAGCATTGATATTCAGTAGTTACCTGAAAGAACAAAAAAAAAAATATCCGATTGGAGATAAGAGTAGAACAAGCTTATATTCCGATAACTTAAGTAAAGCCTAACTTAAGTTGTTTCGATTTTCTGTTTGTGTAAATTAACCAAATGGTTATTGTTAGTGAATTTATTTTGAAAAATCTATATCTCAAAAACCATTTGACGTACAAATGTCTATTATCACTCAAATTAAAGCTAGTTTAATGAGCTATAAAGTAGTTTGTGATGTTTATCTTCGTAGGAGTAATAGTTTTCATGAAAGTTGCTAATATAAATTGATTTATAGTTGTTCGGACAAATTTTTATTTGCCAAATTTATATTCGTGTTTGAATATCATAAAAACTACTACCCCTATGAGGATAAGTGTCATAAATTACTTTATAGTAAGTTAAATTTCCTTTATTTTGAGTGTTTGCAGACATATGTGCGTCTTATGGATCTAGAGAAATATTTTTTCAAAAATCCAAATTTTATACGAACAACAAGAAATTAGCATTTTGTGAGTTTATTTTGTCAAATATCATAAAAACTACTAGTCCTACAAAGATAAACATTTTAACTATTTTATAGTAAATTTAACTAGCTTTAATTTGAGCGCTAGCAGACATTTGTACGTCAAATGGTTTCTGAAATGAAGTTTTTTATAAATCAAATTTATAGTCCGAACAACTATAAATCAATTTATTTTAGCAAATCTCGTGAAAACTACTATTCCTATGAAGGTAAAGGTCACAAACTTCTAGTCCATTATACTAGCTTTAATTTTAGTGCTAATAGACATCTGTACCTCACATAGTTCCTGAGTTATACGTTTCTCAAACTAAATTCACTAACTACTAATCTTTCAGTAGATTTTTATGAAATGTTGCTATTTAAAAAGCTATATATCGAGAACTATTGGACATAAATAGCTCTTTTAGGGCTAATATTTGATATTCCATAAGTCAGAAAAATCATACGATTATAATCTAATTAAAAATTCATTGGAATGAAAAAATTAAAGAGTCATCTCGTCTCATTGTTTTTCCAGAATACTTAGTCATTTTTTCTGATTCCAATAGTTGAGCCGTTCCATCACTGAAAAATGAAAACTTTTTTCAAACACTCATTTACATTAATTTTGTACTGACATTCTTCTCTTAATTTATCATATTTCTTGAAGATTCTTTCAGCAATTTATGATTCCAGCTTTATAAAAAGTCAGTGATGCCAAAAACTTCGATTTATACAAAATTTCCGTTACCATATTTTACGACCGAATGCCTCAATTCCTAACTATTTTTTCAGAGTATCTTAACGACTTATTCGTACGCGTATAATGATTTTATAATATATCTTGGTTTAAGTGACAATATATAATATTAATGTTAACCGCTACGACCCATGATGGGTCATGGATTCTGTACTTTGCAAGGTAGCACTTTTTTTAGAAGAACGATTAGACAAAGAGGTGATTTTTTCAAAGAACAAGCTCAACCTCCAGAGTTTTCCAGAATTAAGGGTACTCACTTTATTAAACTGGACCCCAGAAGTGCTGCAGAACCCACAGGGTTGACTCTCGGCTTTTGTGTGATATAAAGTAGCTTACCAGTGGAGGCACTGCACTATCATATTATATCAAATTAAGTAGTTTTTAAAATTATTATTACATTTTTTTAAATGATCCTTATTAATTCAGGTGCCATTTAAAAAAAAAAAAAGCTAAGAAATTAAAAAAAAATCAAACTAATCATACATCAATGTAATACATAAAATTTAGTTAGGTAGGCACTTACTTAAAACATATCAACATTATTTTTTTATTTATTTAAATTGGTGTTACTAGATGAATTTAAATAATTTAACATCAGCTAGTTGTATTTCTATATTGTATAATTAAGCACAATTTTTTTTTCAGTTTATTAAAAAAATTAACTATTAAATTATTCTTGTCGTGCCAGACCAGTTAATCTTAGAGCTCAACGTAACCATTGGATTCCTCTCGTATCCAATCTTTAACATTTAAATTCCTTCAAAGAATCATTAATTATTTTTACGATTTCAAAAATTCAAATTTCTATTAATGCCATAATATTCCATATTTTGCAAAGATATATCCATTATATATCTAGAAGGTCAGCTATATAATGGATATGTATCCTTTATTTACTAACACCTTCTTAAACCGAGTTGTTCATAACCTTTTATTTTAATGTATTCACTTAAAACTTCCGAGATGCAAAAAAAAAGCTTTAAAATGTTTTCATGCGCAATTGTTAAAAACATTGTTGCTGGCGCCAGTGAAAATTCGGCACTAAACAGGATACAGCTTAAACATGTACTAGCAAAAACGGAACTAATTATTCTTTGCAAATACTGTTTCTAATAATGAGGTCGAACTATATGCTCAGCTTGCAGCACCAGCATTTATTCAACAGCACAGTTTCTGTCCTAAACATGGATATTTTTTTTTTATATAATGTAGAATAGTACGTTTACAATGATTCCTCAACACAAATAGTATTTCTGGTTAACACAGTGATAAAGCGGTTTCCAGGTTTACTATATTTTTTTCAGTGGTATAGAGTAAACTTTAAGGCTTTAGAAAAATTCAATTTGTCCTTTTTTTTTTGTCCTGCAGCAGCCTGGGCTTCAGTCTTCGGGTTGTGGTCGGGTTTCCCAAGTTGTTGGTCACTGCTCCTTTAACTGTAGGTAACTGGGAGTGGAACTTCATGAACCTTTTTCTTTATGTAATCCTCTACTGTTTGTATTTGTAATTACGATGCAATTGGCTGCGGAATATGGTTTAAATATAGAGTTCTAGATATATACCTTATGCTGGCTTTTTCGTCAATTTATGTTTTCAAATCTAATAATGGCTTTTTTAATTCCCTTTGTTTTGGTCTTTACTTTAGTCAGAATTAGGTTTTTTTTATCTTCTTAACATTGTTTAGATCTGTAAATTTATATGACAATCAGTGAATTTATTGTACTACTTTACTCTTTGACGTAAAACGTGTCCTTCAGTTTTCCTTAATATACTTATTCCACAGATAGGCACCGTACACTACTTCAGGCTGACATTCGATTACATTTGCCAGGAATACAACACTGATCTTTAGATTCAATTGATAAAGACTGAAAAATAGTGATGAATACAAGGTAGTTTAAGAATTTACAATCCTCGTTTTAAATTTTCTAAATTATAATTTCGAACGTAATATTAAAGATATTTTACTTTATTTTTATTTAAAAAAAAATTAGTTATTTGTAGACTTAGTAACTTATTTAGGCCTCTCTGAACTTCTCATTTTCTCATCTCTTCTTATTTTATCATTCCTCTCTAGAACTAATCTTCAGGATCGGTTTTCTTGTTTAATGTTATTTACATGTAAGATCATTAAGAAAATATAATCCCATGAATCGGATGGGGGCACAAAGTATCCAACTAGTCCTGGGGAATGAAACAAAAATAAGAAAGTCACCCAGGACTGGTTTTTCTATATCTCGCTATTGAATTTTATTTCTGTTTAGCACTGTATATATTAATTCAGGGCCGTATTTATCTTAATAAAAGTAATAGTGTCTTCCTGTAATGATTTTTATTTATTATTACTATTTTTATTGCTGTTTTCATAATTTCTTCTAATATTTTCCACGCTCAAGGTCTCATTCCACGTAAAAAAACAATTTTGAATCTGATTTATGCTATCATTGAGAAGGCTTTTAGTTTTTTTAATTATTTAATACCAGGTCACTTTGGCGGGCCTTACATGGTTAATCTAATGTTAATGAGTAACATTTTCTTTTTTCTTAGCAATTAATTATGGGGTTATAGTCTCATACAAGAGACACCCCTAACTACATGGAATGTTATAAATAAAGAAAAAATTAAGATAAAATAAATAGATTAAAATAATAAAAGATAAAAGTAAAGTTATTATTAAAAACAATAACTTTCAGGGATTTAACAAAATAAATAATTGACTTCTAATGGAAAAAATAAATAAAGTTATTTTAAGAAAAAGATGAAAAATAAGAAAAAAAAATTAAGATAAAATATAATTTTAGAGGGGAAGTAATAGAAATGATAAATATAGAACTTAAAACAGGATTTCCTGCAGCAGTCTTGGCTTCAATCTTTCTTCGGGTTGTGGTTGGGTTTCCCAAGTTATAGGTCACTGCTCCTTTAAGTGTAGGTAACTGGGAGTGGAACAGTTGGGGCGGAACAAATAAAAACATATTTTTTAAATTTTTATTATTTTATCCCAAAAATTATCTGAAAATATTGTCTTAAACAAATGAATTCAATGTAAATATTGAAATACAAATCACAAAAATATACAGGAAAAATTGGATGAAACATCAATTTAAAAAAACTAATGTAGCTTTTTTATCTTGTACGATGTATTAATGTCTTAATAACATAAAAATAATAAAATATAATGCTTATTAGAGTTATAAAGTATTGAAGGAAACGCAACACTATTGTTCGGTAAAGAATGTATAACATCAAAATAATTAACAAATTAGGACAATAAATCTTTCTATTAATTTTTTATTATTATTTATAACAACATGAAATGTGGTTCGGTCTGCGCACCACAGTACTTTCACTTACTACTCTGTTTTTATTAGAAATTAATGTCCTACATCTATACTACTACTGTTACTTCCGAAGTTTTTTTTTTTTTATTTACCTAGAAAAATATGTCTCCCTCAGTTAATAATCAAAATCTTCCATCGTTTATGTTTAAATATTTTTTATTACTACTAACAATGAGATTTGATAGCTGACATACTTCATAGCTGTTTCTAAAGAAATTTCCATTGCAATATGTTTTCGTAGAATTTATATTTATCCCAGATAACGTAAGAACTTTCTTCTTTTTTTTTTTTTGGTTTGCATACTTAAATTGTTATAGAACTCATTCATAATTTGATATAAATTTTTAAATTTCGAATCCGGTTAGTTAGTAGAGTTTTTAATTTTCGACTGATAGATAAATAAATATTGGAGGCGATGACTGGATGGGATCCAATCAAAAAGCTCCATTTGGCCGAGTGCTTGTGAGAGCGCCGCCGTAGTCCTCTGCTTCGTCATCATTTGAACAGCAATCGAACCGAAGCCACTTCGCACTTTGTTAAGGCCAGCTATTTCCAATCTGTTCTGTAGAGGGCTGGTCCTCATATTCCTCATATTTATTTATTTTTTCATCATTTTTATGAAAATAAACAAACCGTCAAAAATTGAGCGCATTTATATTTAGCCAAAATATTATTTTACTCATGACACCTAATCCTACGGGAAATAGGGTACAGGAAACCATGGTAATGGTTACGTTGCCTTTGATGGATTTGTCGAAATTGAGAAAATGACTTGGAGATAGAAAAGATATGGTGCTTGTAGGAACCGTCAAAGTGGATTACATTACATTTGATTTTATGCATTTTTAATCTAAAATTAATTATAAACATTTCTAAAATTTATTATAAACATTTCTAAAATTTACTATAAACATTTCTAAAATTTATTATAAACATTTCTAAAATTTATTATAAACATTTCTAAAATTTATTATAAACATTTCTAAAATTTATTATAAACACCTGAAAATCAATAGCTGGGAAAATTTAAAGTTTTCATCGTCCAAGAAAAGAAACACACAAAAACATATAAGAATAAAATTTAAAAGATTCGAATATTTTATGAAAAAAAAACGATTTTTTTTTTCAAACGTAATATACATTTTTTATTGATAAAAGAAAAAAAATTTCAAAATAAAATTGTTATTCCATATTAATTCAGACCAAAATAAATTTAAATTAGGTCTATATATTTTTTTTATTAATTTGAAATTTATTAATAAAATCTTGACAATTAAAAAATATTCAGATAATAAAAATATCGGAATACTAATATATAAGTATAGTAAATAGTGAATATATTTGATCAGAGAAGATAGAAGAAAGAAAAAAATGTAGTAGAGGGGAAATATAGGAAGGATTTCAGCTGAATGGTAAATAATGATTATCGAATTGGAAAACATTTTATAACTAATTATAATATAACATATATCTGGAGTGATGTTTACTTTTTATTATTAACATAAGTAACAAAATATTTTCATTTTTTTTAATACCAACGTTTCGGATTCCTCTTCTGTCTTCAAGAGGGATATTTAAGAATAAAACAATAAATAATATATAAAATAGCACACTTATTTTTAAAATTCTCATTAGTTAAAAATATTGTGTATATTACCTTGTACATAAAAATTTTACTAAACAACAAATAAGAGTTGTTTCATGTATATTCCATATTAAATTATTTAAATTTTTAAAACAATTTCCTAAAATAGAAGGGAAGGATTTGACAATCTTAACTATCCTTATCGGACCAAATTCAAAGGAATGTATCCTTATTCTATTTTATACTTTACTAAGCCTTCCAAATATTTATCAACTCTCGTTCTGATTTATTGAATTTTTTTCTATCTGAATAATTTTCAATTTTTTAAATTATAAATTATATATATATATTTAAATTTTTTAAATTAGTATATACCGTATTTTTACGTGCTCAAAAAATGATGTATGTATAGTAATTTCATTATGAAATTTTGTTATAATTTACTTAAATGTCGACTAGTTAACAAACTTTGATTCGACTGGTGTAAGTTTGAGAGGTTGACCTAACGTAGGTGAGGGGAATTTTTTGAGGCTTATCTGGGGGATTTGTGTTTTGATTGGGGTTAATTGACAAAGTTGTGAAGATAGTGATTGGTAGTATGGTCATCGAACCTCCATGTGTGCTAAGCATTTTATTTGGTTATTACAAATTACTTCGTCCAAATCAATAAAGACTATTTAAAGATATAATTTATTTTATATTGCTACAATCTGGTGCAAATTCTCCAAAGTCAGGAAACTAACAGGAAAAATTCACGCTAGAAGGTGCTTACTGTAATCCGCCAATTCGAAAGCTGACTGATCGTTTGGGCAGAATAATGAGGAGGTTATGAAGGTCGTTAGTGAATGATCATTAGTGATCACTAAGCCGCTCATTACACCTTTGTGCCCAATTAATGCCCTATGTCAGGTCTAAATGCTCAGGCGAAAAAGTACATTAGCAAAAGTGGGGTCTTGAGGTAATCTCATTTCTCTTCTCTTTTAGGCAACTGTCCAGAATTCCACAGTTTGGAAAGGAGTTCCTAAGCTGACTTTGTAGTACCAAAAATAGATGGGACTACATAAATTATATAATATAAATAAAATTATATTTTGTTTATATTGATTTATGGTTACCATTTTGTAATAAAATAATGCAAGACTTCTACTTGCTCTTGGTTAGGCATGATGTGGTGTTCTATTCGGGAAAAAATATTATTCAAAGCAATGAGAGCATACCATTGATAATTTTAAACCAACAATTAAGTCAGTTTTAAAATTTAAAGTAAGTTTAAAAAGTATGATCTACAGAATATTACAATATCAACATGCCGATTTATTTATTCTATAACAAAATTATTCATCTTATTGATTTGATTAATTGACCAAAATTAATTTTATTTTTTTTTTAATACCATTTATTTTTTTATTTTATTGCATTTTATTAATAAGTATTCATTCCTTTTGCAAGAGTATTATTTCATTCTAGTAAGATGTGTCACGGTCATAAGAGGTACAAAAATAGCAGAAAAAACTGGATTTGGTGAATGACACAATTCTTCCTTTTTCAAAAAAAATAATTTATTTCATATAATCAGCAACAACGTTTCGGGAAATATCCCCCATCTTCAGGTTGCTGATAAAAATATCCTATACATAACATATAATTATCTCCTATATTGTCATTATTGCTAATATTTAATAATATTATTGCCATTTAATGAATAAAAACTTTTTTACTATTAATAGTCTAACATTTTTAGGAGAATAAAAAAAAATATATTTGTTAGTAACCGACGTTTCGACACTTTGCAGAGTTTCATAAGGGCTCAATCCAGAAATAAAATAATTATTGATATGTAAAGATAATAATTGATCTCTGAGATGAAAGGATTATTTGACATGTTAGGAATTATTATGGCATCAGATTTGAAGGGAAGGAAGCAGAAATTTTCAGAGATCAGAAGAGGGACTCTTCTTTCTGGATTGTGCCCTGATGAACCCCTGGCGAAACGTCTGTTACCAATAAATAGTTTTTCTACTATTTTCGTAACTTGCTAAATATGATTATAAGCCATTTCCTTCCTTCGGTTAATTTATACATTAATTTTAAATTACCAATACAGTTCACCAATATCGAATTTAAGTCTGTTAAAATGCACTTATCAAATCTCTGGGTTACAGCCGGTTGTTTTCAAGAAAATTATAAATATGTGTTTGTATATGTTTTAATTGCTTAAAAGTATAACATATAACACTATAAATGCTTTGATATAACTGTCGGAATTAGGTCAGGCGTCTTCACGTGGAAATTAGCCAAAAAATGTATTAATTTTACTATCTTTTAATTTTACTTCCTGCAGCTTAGTTGACAAAGACGTGATATAAGAGCCCCCTACTTTCCATCCTAACAGAAATGATATCATCTTTACACGTTTTGTAGGTAGTGATGATGATGATGACAGTTGATACTACAACGGCTACAGCTGTAAAGCGCTAAGTTATGGTTCCAATTAGTCAGTTTATTTAGCGCCTAGTTCTTGGCTCTTCGTTAGCCGGCTCAATATAACGAGCCGTTCAGCCCCTCGGTGGGAAAGAAAAAAGAAGCCGAGGGTTCGATTCCGATCCCATTATAGCCGCTATAAAAGTGTAGGCATTTATTAATGGGTGACAACGCTCCGCCAACTCAGCCCTTTATAAATAGTTATAATTTATTATCTACTTCATATGAATATTTTAACTAATCATTCTCTACATTGACTTTTATTATTTTTTTGTAGCTTTCCTATTGTAACGATTAGTATGTGACTTTTATTTTAAAAGCTTAATTTAGTATTTATTAGGATTTAGCTACTTATTATCAAGTTAAAGGTAATAATTGAAGGCTTCAAAAGGGTTCAAAAAAAGATTTTGCGGTATAAAAAGCTACTTATTGACCTTATCTAAAGTTCAGTTCACCCAACCTTTTGATTACTTTAATGAAAACTATGTATACTTTTTAATTACTTGTAAAACTTGATGACACTCCCAATTATAGTTAGCGGAAATAAAAAATGTAAGCTTTTTCAAAACGTTAGGAACTAGGAACAAACTAGGAAACCGAATAGAAAATCATTTAAAGTTGGTCAAATTTACTAAAATATGAGTCCCAACAGAACTATTTATGTTCAATAGATCCCGAGCTCCAGTTTTTTTAAGAGCAACATTTCATAAAAAATCAGTAGTTAGTAAATTCATTATGGGAAATTAATATCTCAGGAACCATGAGACGTAGATATGTCTATTACCGCTCAAATTAAAGCTAGTTTAATGTGCTATACTATAGTTTATGCCATTATATTGGACATTTCAGGCTAAAACCTTTCATCTTTAACTTTTTCATCCTCCTGTATTACTCGTTTTTCCTATTCACTGGCCTATAAACCGTCATTTCGACTGAAAAAAAAAATATTTTATGCGATATCCACGTATCCGCCTTTAAGATTTTTTTTTTCTAACAAGTCAAAATGTTAAGTGAGATTCATTAAATGAAGTAGACCCTTGTTAAATATTTTCGAGGAGGCGATATTGATTGTTAACATTTTTTTTAATTAATAAATTAATATAAATTTTTGAAATTCTATGCTAATATTTAATGCTTAACTTCTCTCTACAGAAAACGTAACAATATAAATAAAAATGCATATTCTAAAGACAGGAACTAATACAATCCTCCCATCTACGTTTCTAATAATACCGTCATTTCTGCTCGTATCGTTCCCTTAAAGATCCATTCATGATTTATCCCGACATCCTTTGAGGCTAATTTCAATTTTATATCCCGAGTATACACTATATCTAGAAACCTTGGTAAGTAATTTGGTCTGGTGCAGATGCTCTATGCTCAATTCTCCAGTTGACTCATTCTTCCTTGGTCTAAATATTCTATGCTATTCTTCATTTTCAAAAACCTTTTAGTCTCCAGAGTAGGGGACAAAACGAGTGACTTATTTCATATTAAGGTTCAGCCATGTAAAATGATCATATGGCCTGAAATGAAATATGTACATTTGCCATCTTATAAATAATGATCCGGTTAGAATAATATTGTCCAAGAAATGAGGCCAGTAAACGAAAAATCCAGTTTCGTTCTGATTTTTTGTGTTTGGATTAACATTAAACATCTTAAGTTTTGAACTCCTCGAAGTTTATTTACTTAAAAAAAAAAACCTAAAATTTTTGTTAGTTTGCCATTTCATTATCAATATCATGAATAACATGATAAAAAATGAATGAAACAATCACTACGATTTATTTTCGGAATCATAAGAGATAATCACATGACCCAGTATTACGCCGAGCTGAAGTGGCTCTATCCATCCTTCCGATGGATATTTCCTAGCTTCCTTTCTATTCTTAGTAATTAGTACTCAGCGCCTCTCCTATATCCTGGAAAACCTGCAATTCAAATTCGCAGTCCAATGCCGCACTACCAGAACCCTTTTATCTCACATCTTCCCTCCACCTCACCGAACTGCTGCGTTCGATAAATCATTTTTTACCCAAGCTGCCTTTCACTGGAACTCCATTCCCTCTACCATACGTCATGTACTCTTCACTCATTCAAAACCTTTTAACTACCTTTCGCTTCTCCAAACAAATTCAATATCATAATGGTACAGATAATATAAATATTAAACAGTATAATTTATTAACTGTAAATATTGTAACTACCTTATTGGTGTATTGTTTATGTATTTAGTCATTTGTTTTTTATTTTGTTTTTCTGAATATAAAATTATTTATATGCAATTTTAATATGAGTTACAATTAGCGGCCACATTGGTTTTTGCCAATATATTGTAATATTACTATTACCATATAATTGTTACAGTAAGCTACTTTACTTTACTAATACAATAAAATAATTTAACTAATAAACCATTAGTTAATAATTTACATCGTTTTTCTGGTTATTGTAAACCTTCAAAGATACTTTAATGCTTCTACATATTCCATGTTTCTGCTATTTATTTGTTAAATAAATTTCTGTTATTTATTTGCTGTTTTTCTGTGAAATTCCCAACAACAGATTTTTATTTAACGTGATTTTTTAAAAATAATTATGATAAATTAAAAAAAAATATACTACGATTTGTTATTAAACATTGTACTAATGCTTTTTAATTATCATTTCAAGAATAACTTTTGAACCATTATGTTATCTTTGTATAAACGATTGTGCGTTAAGTATTTATGTCGTGGCAGCATTTCTTCAGTCCGTCCTATGAACCAATAGCTCAACACAGCCAGTTCATTTCATTATTGAACACAGCATAGGTTTATGATTCTATAATTTCGCAATTATTCAAAATTACATGAAAATAACATGACTTGTAGAACAGTTTGCCAGGGACAATGGACGGTTTCCTTCCGCGTTGGGTAATATTTACAAATGCGATAATAACCGCTGGGACGGAAGGAGAATTAAAAAACGCTTATAACAAAAGAGGAGACCTCCATTGAGTGGCTGAATGGGGAGGAAGCTAGGAAGCCGCGAACCGTAGCGTCTGCTCTGGTAAACAGGAAGGATCTCTTCCAACAGGATCTGGTCGAGGAGGCATTGCAACGAAGGGGTCCTTCGCGGAAGGCGCTTAGCTCTTGGTCTAGTTGTCTTGTATCTTGTCTCTCCTTAGCTAGGGTATAGAACAATTAGAATACAATGTTACCATTTCGGGCCTCATTGCAGTTATTCTTCAAGCCTGCATGAAGGGAGATTTCAACAAATGGGCACTTTCTGGGGTAATCTATTTAATTTCTTTATATTATAAAATGTTTATAGTTCAATAGCTATAACTTTCAAGAAATAGATAGTTTAAAATATTTCAGATTTAATTAATATTCGGCTCCACTAAACCTTCGAATTCCTCTCGTATCCAATCCTTACAATCCAAAATCCTCCGTAAAATACTCAATGCTTCTTACTTTGTCACAAATAAAATCATACATAAAGACCTTAATGTTCCCTATGTAACCGATCTAGCCCGAACCAGATATCACTCCTTCCATTATAAGCTCCCTAACCACTCAAACCCCCTAGTTTCTAACCTTGCATTCTCTTCCATTCCTGACAATCCTCCGAGGCGCCTGAAAAGAAGATGGCCACGAGACCAGCTAATGTAAAATGTCATTAGAGTGCTACCAATGGGTAGTTTCTCTACACGCCTGTAACACTCCAATTTAACTTAGATCAGATTTACTAAATGTATTATAATGTACAGTTGTAAATAGCAATAAATGAATATTTGAAAAAAAATTAATAGTCGAATTTTATTTTAATTATTTGGCTACTGTTATATTCACTGATGTGCACTATGTGTTCTTCATTGAAGAGCCGTTCACTCTTGGTGAGTCAAAGAAAGTTTGTTTGACTAGGTGAATCATTTGGCACTTCGTTTGTGGCGGTTGTTGACTCTGGCGAATGTCCAATGGGTCTTGTTGATGTTTACAGTCGAGGTGGTTACTTGTCTTCGGAATCCTCGGTTTCGTCATGATTCACTTGGTGGTTTCTGGCAAATCAGTTTTAGTTATTTGTAACGTCATATGTAGGTCACACATTTACCTTTTAAAAACAATAACTTTTTTCTGTTTTTAACGGCTTAGAAATTAAAAAAAATATATTTAAATGTCTTTTAAGTAACAAATAAATGCCCAAGTGGCAAAAAAATATCCAACACAGAAAGTTTAAAAAATGCAGTGAAATAATACTATCACGAAATATTTGTATTGGAAATTTTAATTCGATAAAACAAGATAAGGAGAAAATAAAATTGAATAATTTTTTTTTTTTAATTAATGATTATAAAGAAATTGAAAATTTAGATGGAATGTCCTGAAATGCTTTTACCTGATAAGGCATTTCACTAGTTTCGGATAATTTTTTTCTCAACTTCCAGTGACGTTATTTGTTTCGCATTCAGAAAAAATTAATGGCTTGGAATTCAATATTTTATGTATGTATCCATCTTGGAATATTATGTTTTTTAGAAATGCGTCGAGCGCTATGAAAAATGGCAGCTGAACATGGCGCTTGTAATGAATCTTCAAGTTTCAGATATCTTAACCTTACGTGTGCGTCAGTTGTCTTTAAAATTATTACGTATTCTGAAATTTTTTTATAATATAGACCATGTAGATTTTTTTGTGTGTTTTGACTTATTTATTCATTAAATTATTCTATTTTATTAGTATTATTATTTTTATTTATTAATATATATATATTTTTTATAACTTCTTTATCCTTATTCTTTAGTGCTTCTTGTAACCCGCTTTTTACTGTGTTTTCCTTTGGATCTATGTGTTGGTCTTATTCTCGTAAAATGTATCTATTTGTTTGTTTTTGGTAAACTGATCTACTGCTGTGACTATGAATGGTCTGTTCTCACATTGCCATCTAATAGTGAATTTGGTTAGCGGGTCACTGAAGAGGATGACCTAGGAGGGTGAATTCCGGAGAGCGAATTTGTTGATCGGGTGAATTAAAAAATTGTGAAGTAGTGAAATTGGAGGAGCAGAAGTGGGCAAGAAAAAAGGAATGAATCGAAATATTTGTATTTGGTGTATAGACCGAAATTTATTGTAAAAGGAAACCTGTGGGGATAAAAAATTGTTTTCTTCATACCTTATAATACCATGTAATTATATGTAATTTATATATGTCCGATTACGGATTGATAAGTATGCTGTGTGATATTGCAACCTGATGTATTTAGGCAGCAGAGACGAATAAAGTATTTCTCTCTATCTATACATTTCATTAGAAAGCGAGACGCATAAAAGAATTAAAAATGAAAACGGAGTAAAGTTTTCGTATTTCGTGTACATTTATTCAAAATCGTAATGTTTCTTCAAACAAGAGATAAAAAAATCATGTTAGGCTTTGGATGTGATGCATTGAAGTTTAGGAAGTTATTTGAATAAAAATAATTAAAGGTTGGTGAGAAAGATAGCACCATTGTTGCTTTTATACTTAAAATTCAACTTATACAAAATATTTTTTACATGAAGAAAATTTTTATATAAAATTTTAAATAAATTTTTATTTATATTAAAAATGTGCTAACATTCTTTTTGTACAGAAACCATTCAGGTTTAGTATTGGCAAAAAAGATTTTTAATAAAATATGCTGAGGGTACATAAAGGTTAAAAAGTATTTTTCTTTATAATTTAAATAAAAATAATAAGAGAAATGAGATTAAACTAAATTTGTATTTTTTTCCTGTTTGTGTTTAATCTTGGGATTTTCATTTATTTTCGTTTTAGTTATTGGGCATTTTTCCTTTCAATATTCTTTTTTTTGATAATTATTATTCTTTCTTATTTTTTAACGTTTCGGGGTTTATTCTATACCATCTTATAAATTGCCTGTTGCTATTTTTTAAAATAAAGGTCATATTATCTCTTTTTTGACGTTCTGTTCCAATCTTGGTTAAAATGGTTATTTGACCAATAACAAAAATGTTCAATAATGTAAATATAGAGTAGGCTTCTGTTATCTTATTGCGGATTTATGTATTGCGGGTACTGAAGAGCTCTTGCCCCGTGTCGATTAGTTGTACACAGAGCTGGGTAAAAATTAGTTTTGAATGAAACTATAAATAAATCGTAATGGTTTCAATGTATATTTATTAATAAACCATTCATAATTACAACTTGTACCATGACGATTTTTTGATTTTGTATATTTATAAATAATTTTTCCCAGCTCTGCTGAAATCCATGATTTAGTAACATACTCACGTACTGTACACTCTTTTGAAGGTCATGTCAATATAAAATTTATGATTAAGGTTGTACAAATTTTGGGTGTACATAATTGAATAAATAAATATTATTGCTTGAAGAAGTTTGTCGGAGGGTGCGGTCAGCAAAGAACAACATAAATAAACAAAACCATATTTATTTATTTTATGCCGACGTTTCGACCTGAGTTTCAGGTCTTCATCAGGGGTTGTGTCTTAGAGGAGGGAAATATTCGAACTGAGTTTGTCAGTTCAAATAAATATTATACTGAGAGGGAGGAAGGTGAAAAAGAGATAGTAATAAAAATCGCCCCATTTCTATGCATTACAGTTTTTTTTTTTATTAGACGTTTTTTGTTAAATTATTTCATAAATCATTAAATGAATTAGAAATAATTTGTATGCTTAAGAAATATTTTTCATTAAAATATCTGAGAATACTCATAAAGTTTGAGTATTTATCAAATTTGATAAATATTAATTGATCTAATTGCATTTAAATACAATAATTTGATAATATATTCGGACGGCTGATTGACGTTAAAAAATCCGTATAGTTTAATATGCAGTTGCATAAAATTCTGGTATCACAGTAACCAGTTGGTTGTTCCAACCAGTCCTTATGAATAAAATATAAAGCTACTTTTTAATTCGTATTCTGGTTATTTCTTTCCTTAAATAGAAACGCCTTATCGTTTTTCTGTCCTTAAAATATTATTTATCTGCTTTATAAATTTCTTATTACTAGAATGATATATACTCTCCGTTGTATTCAGGTTAAAGTGCCGTTCATTAGAGTGACGAATGTTAATTGATGTGGCATGCCATGATAGCGAACCAGCCTTCGGATAGGACCAAACTAATTATTGTTGACCTTTTTAGTCCTCGGTGCAACTTTTTCGCCGATAATGTCAAACGTTTTCAAGTGGCTACCAATTCACTGTTGTTAGATTTGTGAAAAAAAAAAATGTCAGGGTTCTTTATGATCAGTCGAAGTCAAGGTAGTGAATAGGATAATTATGTTAATTATTTCCAATAATATTATCTAAATAATAATATTCACAGCCATATTATATAGGCAATTATTAGGAAATAATTTACGTAATAATTTATAATCTTTACACTTTCTTAAAAGTGGTTATTATTTTTTTAAATTAAATAAATTTTATCCAATTTTATTCTCAAAACAATTTACATTTCTTCGTCCGACGTTTCGGGCAATTCGGCCACCCTCAAGGACAATCTTAAATAAAATTTTAGAACCACATCAATTTTTAAAAAAACGTTATGTAGGCTATTCTGCCCAGGTCATTAATTTAGAAGGTTGAAAATATAGTGATAAATTATAATAGTTAAAATTAACTGTGATTAAGAGTTTTAATTTTTAACAATGTAAAGAATTGACAAAATAGGGTAATTGTGAACCGAAATTAATGACCTGGGCAGAATAGTCTGCATAAAGATTTTTAAAATTGATGTGGTTCTAAAATTATATTTAAGATTGTCCTTGAAGATGACCGAATTGGCCGGTACGTCGGACTTAAAAAGAAATATAAATTGTTTTGAGACTAAAATTGGATAAAATTTATTTTATTTAAACAATTCCATAATAATATTCTATTATGTCTTGACTTCGAACAAACATACACCTATACCTACACCCTGTTTTTATAAATAAAACTGGACACCCCTTAGTTGTTGAATATTTTTTGTTTAAAATGGACTTGGTCTTTCCCTGTGACTATTTAAGATTTACCAGATTAGGTATGTACTACCTAATCACAACTAAGTTTACTTCAAAATTTATAATTTCAAATTTATTTTATAAAATTTTACCATCGATGTAGTGGGAAATTCCGTTTCCGAAATGAAAAAAATATCAAGTACAGTTTCTCAGTTTTTAAACTAAATAAATAGCATGTTGTGATTTCGCTGATAGATTGAGGGTTGAAAGTTTATTTCGGGTTTTATACCTGACACTCCAGCCTTGAGAACCTCTTGTACCATCAAAATTTCTGTTTGTTTTCTTTAACCCAAAATATATAACTTCTTTTTCTGGATAGTCATATTTGAAGATCAAAATACCTAATCTCAAAGTAATACTTAACTATAGATACATTATTATTAAGGTCTATTGTTTTATCACTATTATAATTATTACTTTTTTTTTGTTGTATTCCAGAGAAATATCTTAAGTTTGAAATAGAAAAATTTAAAACGAGAAGATGAATTAAAAAATAATAAATAGCTGTTTATAAAAGAAATATTCCATATTTAATTTAAAAACAGCTAAGATATTTAAAGTTTATTATATATGTTGACTTGCCGTGTAATTTAGACGTAAATCATCTGTGATCCAATTTAGATTTCGCTAACGCCTCCGATTAAGCTCTGCACTTATAACTACTTGTTTTCTTTATCATCTTACACACCTGGTCATCGTAACCTGTTCCAAATCAAGAATATTTAAACGAGCTAACGGAAATGGTGTTTAACTTGAGACTGTTGGAAAGTTATTGGAGATCTCATATAGATATCTATTTAGCAAGTTTATAATCACTTGATTGGTAAAGAATTTCGTTGATATAAGATTAATATTATTGGCTATTTATTTAATTTTTTTTACTAAATTAGCTACATTTATGTGTATATAGGCACTATATATGTCCAGTATCGTTCCTAATGCTTCTTACGACCAACCGGATGGTTTAACCATAAAATTGATATGAAATCCGCCAGAAGAGTTCAATAAATTTGGTAATTACACCCCACCTATTGCTTCTTAATTCCTTCATGAAACGTCATGATGACGCGTTGTGAAATTTTTATTGATAGTACGGGTTAGCTAGATGGTCCTTTATCAATTGCATCAAATCCTATCTTATATTTTTGCTTAAGCACACATGACAGCTTATTTTCCTAGTCACTCCTGTATTAGGTTACGGTTCTTCGATGTCAGCTGACTGAGAAGATCAGCTGATCAAATGTGTGTAAAGAGATGTACTGAACCCAATAAAGTCAGTATTTTACAGCAATCCAAGCGTGTTAGATCTTATTCCTTCTTCTGTTTGCTTTCACTGATACCTAAGTGGTGCCGAAACCCGGGAACTTAAAATACCGAAGTAACAGCTGACTCAGACCGTAACTTATATATACATTCTGATCTATCTGATGTAATAGGTATTATTAATATTAATAGGTAATACTTAGTCTAATTATTACAATATAAATACGTTGGTGCTTGTAAGCATTTTTACGAGTTTCTGAACCGACAAACGGTTATTGAGTTCTAAAACGATAAATCATTAACCTTGAAGTATAAATAATTATGTACGTAATATAAGTCTTTAGAATAATTATAATATCCAGGACATTCATTTTTCAAAAAACAAGATAGAGGTAGTAAAAAAAAGAAAAAAGGATAGAAATATATAGATTTTTAATTACATATATTGGCAAAGAATTTTTCATCTTTCTTTCTTTTCAAGAATTGCCAAGACTGTAGCTGTGATATTTTGCTTCTTCACTCTGGAAGCTTTGCATTCATGCAAGAAATTGAAATCATTATTTCCTCATCCTCACACCAGACTGAAAAGAGAGGAAACTCCACGTCGATTTCGACTATTACAGCATTTACTAGACAAACGGTCTAAACTTCCAACACATTACAAAAGACTGATCTACATGACTACATGTATTAAGGCTAATATGGACATATGGAGTTGAGCTTTGGGGCTCCACTAAACCTTCGAATTCCTCTCGTATTCAATCCT